>NC_051176.1:130547645-130665765 GCF_013339695.2 Rhipicephalus sanguineus | reverse complement strand
TAGATAGATAGATAGATACGCTCAAAGTCGCAGAAGTCGATACTAAGAAATGCTTCGCATTTAAAATCCCAGTTTCACCGCAAGGACGATGCAATGAGTGCGATAGCAACAAATGAAGTAAAGCTGGCAGCTAACTCTTCTAGATCCAGTCTCGCGTAAATCTACAAAATGCTGCTGTAAGAGAACACAGCCACTCCAGGTAGAAAGGGGATTTCGCACAGTCTCTTCGAGTTGAGAGCGCAGCATGTAGAAGGGTATATGAGCCGTCCGCTGATGCTTGTCGAGATAGCGATTTTGATTTCATTTAAGTTAGGCTAATCATTGCACTACTGTTTGAAAAAGAACAAATATTTTTCCTATTCTTTCATTGGCTTAATTATCTATTCGTTCATTAGTAGTGTCTAACAAGAAAAAGAACCCTCGAAAATTCCCCTTCGTTCGTTAAGATTACTACGGACACTTGCGTAAGCCCTAAAGTAAAAAGCAACTGCAAAAACGTCTAACTTTGTCATTTAATTACTATGCCTCGCTTGTCTAAGCTTAGTTCGCTTCCTTTACGTGGCTGATTGTAGGTACCTGAGAAGATCGTAACGACATCATGAGAAGGGAGAAACAAGTTCCACCACAATACGCGTACAAAAGTCGAAAGAGCTTTGTTCACCGTACTTGATCGGGCGTTCTGTTCCTTAGGACGTTTATAAAAGAATAAAGTGAGAATTACAAATGTAGGTCTGAACGATGTGATACGCGGGAGTGTTTAAACATACACTAAAGAAATCATATAATAAAGAGAAAAAGAAACGGCAGCTCTAGATTACAGTCAAGAACCGAAACCGAAACGAAAGCTCTTTTTTGTTTCGGCGGCGACATCCTGTGCGAAGCTGTGGAACTAAGTCACGGCTGAAAAAAAAAATGCTGATCCGTCGCCAGGAATCGAACCGATACGGCGCGGTTATGCCGGGCTCTGAACTTGAGCGATTAGCTCGCTCGGCCACGGTGGGCGCCTTGTCGCCTGTGGTAAGCAAGGTTTATCATTTACCACAAACATTTGAACGACCGCGCTTCAAAAAACGTGTTAGGGAACAATGTTATGCCAATTGCGGCAAGTTGAGATTGGCTTCAAACGAAAGCTGAGTGTCAGGACTACATTGATTTCCTGACCATTAAATACTTGCTTAGTTTACGACAGTGACCGTTTTTGTCTCGAAAAACAGGCCACTTTTTCGCCGTTTCCATAGGACTCCCATTGTACAATCTTTAACTGCTCTGGGAACAAAATTGAAGCTTACTGCAACGTGATCGCTGCAGTCCTCCCGTGCGTTTAGGTTCCCAGAAGCGCTCTGTAGTCTGCGTTTTTCAACATTCACCCTCTACACTTAATTATTCGGGAAAAACTCGCCAGTTCCATTGAAAACGCGCTAGCTTCGCGCCGGGGCCGCCAGGGGCGCTGGCTGTGATGTGTCCACAAAAGCTGGATATGGTGATCCTTCATTCAAAGCGTGGTTGCACCTTGCAAAAGAATTGGCAGAGCTTTCACTCCAGCCCATCGGATCAATTCAACGACCGGTTGCGTGTATCGCATGCAACGAAGGTGAAAGACGGAAAGAGAACGGGGAACGGAAGTGTCCTCGGCGTACTTTAGACATAATAAACACACGCCTGTCCGGTAAACATGATGTACTATTCAAGCGGCGCGCGACGCATCCACACCGAACGTGAAGCGCCTCAAATGCAAAGCCAAACAAAGCGCACGCCACCGCCGTTATGTATTATTATAACCATAAACAGGAAAGGAATACCCGAGTTGGGCAGGACTCATAGTCACAAAACAATAGTTATTACGCAGAAGCAGTTCATGAAGCTCAGGCAGTCCTGATGTTGGAGAAGGGCACTCAAAAACAAACACAAACAGACAGACAGACAAACAAACACAAACCAAGAAACAAACAAAAATGGTGGATTCCCGTGAGGGTAACTGTCGTGAGGGCGTAACATTCATTCATTCATTCAGTTTATTTCGACAAAAGGAAAGTTTGCCTGGGTTGAAGGGACTAAAGGCAGATTACCTCTGCCTGACTAGGGTCCCTCCACCCATAGATTTGCTCAGAAGCAAATGTATGGGTGGAGAAGGACATTAGCTGCTCACGCCACGTACCAGCAACACTATAGCCAACCGTAGCTATAATTACATCAGTCAGTAATGTCTTATACGTTTGTCTAATGTTGGCTAATTAACATTAGGCCGTGCGGGTACTATGCGTCCAGAGCCTTTCACTCTTCACTAAAATGCATAACGGCTTCCTGAGGAAGTTTTTCTTTCAGTATTTCTTGATCTTGGAATTTACATTTCGTCTTGATTATGTTTTTCAGATTGCAGTTTTCATGCCCTGCATTACTTCACCAGTGTTTTTACTTTTTTTTTTTAAGTCTTAGCCCTGAAAAATGGTGTTTTTAGGGGAATTCCATAACTGCTTCTGTAAGCGGTCCGTATTCACACACACACACACACACACAAAAAGACACCTTACCCTGAATCATTCGTAAGACAAAAATTTCAGCCAATTTTGAAGGCAGCCAGCCTGTGGAATGTACGAAAGAGCTTTCGCGAATCGGGCACCAACTTACTTCCCACAGAATATGCTTCCCACCTAAAGGACACCGCGAATTCGACCCCGGTATACACGGGCGTGGCCGTGCGTGAATCGCCAATGGCTCTGAAAGCGAAAGGGATGCGCAAAAGGGGTCGACGAGCACGGCCGCGAATACCGAGAAAGATACGTGTATAGTGCGGGCGTTGATCTGTAGCGCGCGCGGCTCCGTAGAGGTTTTTTACCACGCGTATGGCAGCACCGTGGGATCAAGGACCTCGCATGGCGAGGGTGATCGGGCAACGCCGCAAGTGCAGCGACACACAGTGTCGTGACGCGCCCGCTGCGATATCAAAAGCTGACAACTGCTGCTCTTCCGTGCTGTAACACTCCCCTTTGACACGTCGACTATGAGCGTCAACCAAGCAAATTCGCTTTGCCCTCTCGCTCCCACTCTCGATGCAAGTGCCGATATGTGAAAGGTTTAGGCGTGATCATAGAGTCCTCTTACCAGACTTGTACAACACGTTTGCCCTTTAACTCCCTTCAGTGCAGAAGCCTGTATCTGAGGAAGTTCGCGTCCCAGCGCTGTGCGCACAAGGCAATAACAATTGTTGAGGTTTTACGCCCCAAAACAACGATACGATTACTAGGCACGCCGTAGTTAAGGGCTCCGGAAATTTCGACCACCTGGGTTTCTTTAACGTACACCTAAACCTAAGCACACGGGCCTCTAGGATTTTGCCTGCATCGAAATGCAACCGCCGTAGCCGGGATATGCACAGGGTAAACACCATATCAAGAACTTGGATACTGTCTTTTTTCTTCATAATACCGGAGTCCTCCAACAAGCATTGAAGGGCTCAGATAATACCTGCAAAAAAAAAAGAGTCCTTGGCATCATAGGCGTGCGCAGGATTCCTAATCGGGAGGGGGGGGGGGGGGGTATCGCGGTATCCCCCCCACCCCACCCATCCCTACTAAGTCAATGTATGGAACAGACTTTGCGCCCCCCCCCCCCCTCTGCTCCCCCGTGCACACGCCTATGCTTGGCACCCCCCCCCCCCCCTCATTATTACTTCCGCACACTAACTATGAGAAGCACTGTGTAGTAGTTAGTGGTTAACTGGCGTTTCGGATCAGTTTCAACCACCACCTGCCGAAGTTTTTAACGCGATAGCGTTAAAGAGCTCGTATCGCAGAAATTCCGCCGTCGGCGTCGGTGCCGTTGGTTGTGAGCGAAAAATCATCATCTTGTCCGTGACCGAAAAATCAAAAAAAGCTGCAAATAAGATCAACAATAAAAATGTTCGGTGCGAGTGAGAATCGAACCCACGGTGTCTGCGTGGCAAGCAGGTGTTCTACCACACAGCCACGCCTCTGCTTGGAGTTGCACTGAAAGTAACTTTCATGCTTCCCAAAAATACGCGTCCTGTATACAGGTGTCACAGTACGAGATGTAATATCGCAGTAATATTGCGTGGTACATGCGTAAATTGCCATCGGGCGTCACACCATGTCAATATCATAACGACTTGGTGGTTTAAAGACAGCCACCCATTACAAAAGGCACACACATTACTGGAGTGGGTGCATCGCAACTTCGAAAAAGTTGCGCATATTTCATCCTGGTTTAAAGCATGCTACCCATTACATAAGGCACACACCTTAGTGCGCGCATTCTGTTAAACACTTGTAGTGTTCGAAGTGCGCACTAGGGGCATGATATCGCTATCGCGTTCAACTCTTAAAGGCGAAGCTGAAGCGTCCCCTAATTTTCTTTTTTCTATTACGATGAGAAAACGGGGAGGATTGTCTGGTATTACGCTAGCTCTTACGCTAGAACTCTTTTGCAAAATGAATATTCTAGAGAATCCTCCTTCTAGACGTAAGGCGGCCGGCCAATTTGTTTTTTTTTTTATTTTCCATCAGCATATATGTATAGGGAGGAAAAAGCAAAACAGATTAATATAACTTAGAAAGGTACTGGTTTGAGCGCTTTGCTAACGATTCGCGACGGTCACTTGCGCATCACTTAACAAACGAGGACTTATTAATAACGAGGACAAAAAACGAATGATAATTTTCATCTATTGCGCTTGTGTCTGTCTTCTCCTGTAGTACTCGCTTTTAAATCCGAAGCATTTCTTAGCGAACCTTTGGCACTTTGAGCGTTTCTGTCTACGTATCTATCTATCTAGCCGCCTACGTCTGGGTGCTCTCATGATTGCCTCCTTAACTTGGTGTAGACCAAAATTGGCATGGGAGGGTAAGAGAATTTGACGAATATGACTGTCTGGTCACGACATGAATAACGCTGAAATCCTGTCCCGTACGTCGTCAAACCCTTTCCTCCAGACACGTGTGACACATGCCCGTTTACCACGGGCCGCGGTGTACGGGTATGCGCCACAGGTGATTGACAGTTTATATCTACTCAGGAACGGCGAGAACAGACATTGGTAATTTAAGTGCGAGAGCGTTAAGAAAAACCGACATCGGCAGCGTTGACCCGACGAATGGAAAGAATAAAATTTAGGATCCCAGCAGGAATCGAACCTAAGCATTTTGCGTGGCATTCATGTATTCTACCACAGAGCCAAGACAGGGCTATAAACTGGTTTGGAAAAACAGCCTATGCAGGCGTAATGTCGGTGCAACGTCAATTGTGGTTGTGGTGCTGGCTATCTAATTTCGCAAGAAAGCAATAAACACTACATATATACTTCTACGAAACAGGCGTCATGTCAAATTAACGTCTGTGGTTCCAGTATTGGCTCCGCTTTTATAGCAGCCTAATAAATATTGCATTTTTATTCTATGATTTAGCAAGCTATGTTGAAGCATTGCTCGACCCCGGAGGAATACATTACCGAAAGCTACGTATGATATTCACATGACTACAGCATAAAGTGCGCTTAGTTTCGATAATACGTATGCACTCTAACGTGAGGGCTGACGTTACTTCGCACAATAAGCTACCCTTTAAGCGCCAGTGTTGTCGACGTGCCTGGTAAGCGCACGATGTCCACACAGCTACTACACTTGCAAAAACACGTCGACCCACCTCGTAACGCTTGGCTCGAAGCTATAAAATACAGCATAAAAGTACTCGCTGACTGCTTCGCATGAAACCGATTCCCACAACGCGTGGGATCTGCCGATTTTTAAATTTTTTTTTTCAGGTGGTGCGCAAATAGCCTTTATCATAAATTAATACAGTGTGTGGTGTGTGTGTTTGTGTAGATAGATAAAAAAAAGAGGGGGGGCACATATCTCAATACACGCTGCTGACTACCTTGCGCTGCAAGATAATCGATGCAAGAAAGCGCATCGCTGATTAAGACCCTTTATCTCGTGGGACGACGAAATATGCAAATACAATACGCGCACGCTGTACACGCGATGACTTCATGGCATAGCGAAGGTTGCATGCTTTGAGGTTCTTTAAGTCTTCGTGAATGAAGCCCCTTGCTATACATGTACGCCCTACGTAGCCCCGAAATGCGGCAACCGTGGCCGCGGGAATCGAACCCCACCCTTGTGCTTAGCTGCGCGACACTTTAGCCGCTGATTAAGCGACAACGGCGGCTCAGAATAAAAGAAGAAAAAAAAAGAGCAGAAACCGTACTTCGCGGGTAAAAGGAAAAAGAGCATGCCACACATGCGAAACAATGAAACCGAAAGCTGGACGCCTTGGATGTACGGTTTCTCGTCCGCGCGAAGAAACGAATGTTCGTATATGCGGGTTCTATTGTTACACACGGATGTAGTACATCCAACGATGGCGGTACGTTTCTCGCTATACAACCCCTTTGTCTCTCACCCCGTAACGACAAGACGCCATGAGTTATCGTGCGCTTGGTAACAGCCCGAGGCAGCGCCTGCTGAGGTGCGTCTAGAGGATCTACACGTGAAGGCGAAGTCGTTCCTATATCCAACCCAGATGCGCAAGCGTGAGGCATTCTCTCTCTCTCTGACATTTCGAAAGCAAAGTGATGCTTCGAGGAAACGTTCACGCATGAGTGCAGCAATGCAAGTGTACACAGCACACAGCTGACCACATACTATAGGTTGCACGTGTCGGCGCGCCGTCTATATAACACAGCACATCGCAGCGGCCTGCACTTCGGGCACTTATAATATGCTGAGTGGTCTGCTGTTCTTGCGTCTTCTATGTCATCGCTATGTTATTGCCATTCCGCTTGCCTCCGGTGACTTCCGTTCGCTAATACGCACGAACGAATTAAAAGCGTCGCTTTATCTACGGCGATGCGAAAAAGGAGGGGGTGAAAAAAAAAGGCAAAAAATTGATCTCCAGTGTTCTCTGCGCTCTGCAAAGCGCGTTAATTGTCTCGGCCACCTTCTCGCAGCAATTAACGCTTGCTTACCTTCGTAGTTTATATACTTTGTAAGGTACCAGTATTTCGTTACTAGTTAGTCTGCACGTGCTTACTGCCGAGTCCCCCGACTTCGTCTTTACCCCTTTACCGTTTTGGACAAGCACAGCTCGTCCTTGCAGAGCTGTCGCCAAACCATTTGACGGGTGTAGCTAGTCCGCTTGAGATAAAATTTACCCATTAGCGTACGAGCAGGTAGCTGACATTTTCCCACGAGCAATTCACAAGAACCTTCATCATGTTAATTTGCCTTAATGTGTATTTCCTTTCTTTAACACCAAGTATACTTGCTTTTTAGAAGGGAAGTATTCCATTTAAACTTTAAAAAACTTAATATAAACTTTAAATAAGCGTTTTAGGGCGAAGAATTATCAAACTATGAAAACGGTTAAGGTGTTAAAGCTGTTGATCATCCATTACGATCGGCCATTAGCCTCATGGGTTCGAATCAGTGAGCAAAATACGAGGACACAGAAAGAAACAGGCAGGACCAATGCTGAACTACCAACAATGATGGTTGGTAGTTCAGCGCCTGGTCCTGTCTGTTTCTTTCAGTGTGATCGTATTTTTCGCGCTGTTTCGAACTCATGAAGTCTTACCAACAAGCTCAGACCCATACCCTTTTAACGGTCATTAGCACCTGGAAAGTGGTTAACGCAGACGGTTGTGTGGCGAAGTCTGAGGCGTCTGTGTACAGTATACATACTGTACAGCTCAAGCTTCGCTTTTGGGCTGTACAGAAAAACACAGAGAACAAGAAGGTATAATCAGATGCTTGGCAACCCTGTCCGAGGAAAATAGGATTGAGTGCGAGAAGGCGAAATCTTCTACGTGGATCTGCCTATTTAACAGTGCTGCAATTAATAATAAAGCAGGCAAAGACGGGCGCGCCTACTCTCAAATGCAGAAGATTTAATTATTGGCGCTCTTTGGCCATAAACTGGACCTTGCGCCATTAAACACCATATATCATCGTCAAAAATTTCGTGAAGAAGGAACCGCAGATATTGTAGTCAGGCTAATGCAACCGCTCATTCGCCGATAAAGCATCACCTCTAAGGGGTTTACGACATCCATCAAGGCAGATAATTCTTAACTCAAGCGCCTTCAAGGAAACATATCTCTTTGAACATCACAGAAGGGCTGCTGACCCATTTATCTAATTTTTTTTATGTCGATATGGATAGTAAGTTTCAATTACTTTTTTTGAACGAAAGAACGGGAATCGTTCGAGGGGCTCGTTGCCTTGTTAGACTCAACCAAACGAAACCATTAGACAATTAAGCCAAGGAAAGCACAGGGAACATTATTTGTTGTTTTTATAACTGCAGTGTAGTAATTGCGACGTACATTCAAGTGAACCAAAGTGGACGGAAGAACACCCCTCCCGTCGGTTGGGCTCGAACCCACAACCTTCGAATTACGCGTCCCATGCTCAACCAATTTAGCTACCACGGCGCGCGCTTCCTCGTCCAGCGTGCGTAATGAAGGTGGCGGGTTCGGGCCCCACCAACGGGAGGGGTGTTTTTCCGTCCACTTTGATTCACTTGAATGTACATCGTAATTACTACACTGCAGTTAAAAACAACAAATAATGTTCCCTGTGCTTTCCTTGACTTAGTTTTCTGTTGGTTTCGTTTGGTGTAATTACTTCTTGTGTGGCTAGTTGCTTGTGTCGAAAAGCAAGGGCCACCAATGGCAATAAGCATATACGATCGAACACCTCGGTGAGCTTTGCCCGATATATTCGAGCCGTTAAATTTAGGAACGCATGAAAATTTATCAGTGATTACCAGTGTGATCATCACAGGAGGGTCCTCACGTTATTATTCCTTTTTTTTTAATGTTCACCACCTGCTGGTTCACCCTACGTAGGAGCGACTTGAATTCGCGGCCCGATGCCAGTATTCACAAAAGAGCTCTTAAGCTCTAATGGTTCGAAAAAAAAAACACCAGTCAATTCATGAAACTTGATATATCGCCGAAGGGCGCCAGAGAGCGGCAAGGTGAACTGACGTACAATTCTATAGCGTATAGTACATCCAATGCAAAAACATCAGCAAACGATATTCTCCCTGTCTTTACACACACACACACACACACACACACACACACACACACACACACACACACACACACACACACACACACACACACACACACACACACACACACACACACACACATACATATATATATATATATATATATATATATATATATATATATATATATATATATATATTTTTTTTTTTTTTTCACTAATAGAAATTTACAGTCTAACCTGATTCTGGAACTTTTTTCAAGTGAGCCTCTACGGCCGTCTACATTAACAATTAACGCTATAACCAGCCGTTCGTCAGCCGTTGAAGCGCTTCACATCAGTGTGAACGTGTGTCACTTTCATTCGGAGACTACAGCTTGCAGGTATGCGACGAGGCGGTGCATGCGCACGAGAGAAACTTGTAATACACTTGTGTCAGACGAACTCTCGTGGGCACTGCCTGCCCCGGACGGCTTTCGAAGCTGTATAGTGAAGATGTGTTCTAGAAAAATATGAGAAAAAAGCAACTGGGCACTGCTACTGCTACTGTGGGTTCCCAACAGCGTGCAAACATGTGAGTTATGTATATAGAGGACACGACCGGGTGCGAGCGCCCGTGCGTATGCTCCAGTCCCGTTATGGCTTAAGAATAATTTAGCAAACACAGGCGAGGCTCGCACTATTTTTAGAGAATCAGTCTTGGCACTGTATCGTCCTATATAAACCGGCGCATCGGACCGGCCGCCTGCTAACTGCTGAATGTGGTAACAGTAAGGGACTGCCCATGTGCTTGGGGCTCTTGAAACATCATGAGGCAGCACACGATCGAAAAGAATATGAGAATTCAAGAGCACTTTCGAGCTGGCGATCATCACTATGATAATGCATTTCGAAAAGAGATGAATTTACTTCTCACGATATAAGCAAGATTATAAAATCCTGTCTAACACGCTTCTATAACCTGTATCTGCAACTGAGCGAAGCATGCAGAACGTCAAGAAAAAAAACTGTCACCCTTGTCAAGGAATATGGATTAGAATGAAAACTCTTCATCCAGTGTTATCACAAAGGCTGACGAATTTTAAGCTTATTTAATTTATTATTCGGTCCTTTTCATTGGTCCTCAGCCTCTCAGGGCAACACTGGTGTGGATCGTTTCAGCTAAAGGATGCAATACATGCTTCTTATTCATGGGCTCTTGGTATACTGCAGCGACTGTATACTTGACTGCCGCTTTTCTACGGCGAAGCTGGATTTGGCTAAGGCGCGCCCGCTGTCTGGCGGCAAAAACGTTTATTGCACAGAGATTTCGCAAACTCCACTATACTCGCGGACAACATTTCTTGGCAATGAAGGAAAGGCTACGGGGGCGGAGCTGCTGCACATGTACTGCTCCGCGAAGTAGTTCGGTTCGGCGCGCGTTTCAAACTTAGTATTGTTTTGTGAACCATCCGTATCTCCTGTGACGGCCGTTTGATTACTCGCGTGGCCGTCACAGGCTTAGACAGCCATTTGTTAGTGAAATTCGTCACAAGCTCTTTCGGTGAGTCGTCGGAAAAGCTGGAGGGTGACGAGAGCTCACCTGAAGACGAAAACGCCATTTTGACTGGGAGGTGCACGTAAAAGGTGCGAGGTTTTCAAGCGCAAAAACGCGAAATGAAACTGCATAAAGTAAAACAAATATAAATATCTCCTTGGTGCGTGCTGACCCTCTTTTCAAACAGCGTCCCGTAGAAAATAAAGTAATGTTCTTTTTTTTTTATTCTCGCGCATAAAACACGGACGCAGTTGTGGGACTATATTCTTCAGCGGTAGCACACGCGTAGTTCGGCTCTGTAGCCTTCCCTTCATTGCCAAGAAAAGTTGTCCGCGAGTATACTTACCACTGGTCCACTAAAAATGGAGAAGGAAACACTCGGGCGGCAAACCCCAATGAAAACCGTACACGAAGCACCAAGCGCGTGCGGCGAGCCAGACAAGACAACGAATGTCGCGGCAAAAAGACGCATGCTGCTCAAAAGGAAAACGTTAAATAAGTATACGCTAAAATAAGAAGGGGACTTTCCGGACAGACATTTCGGATTTAGTTTCAGGGTGTGTGAAATTTCTGGCTACGCCTCTGACCTCTGCGTCCTGCGCTAAACAGCTTCGCTGGTCAGCCACCTTCACAAAGTGGAATGGCTCCTCTATTGTTTTTTCTTAATTAAATACCTGCTCGAGAAAGAAAACGAGAGTTCTCAGAAAATCATCCACACGATTGTTAAGACTCGATCTTTGTAGAAAAATGACCAGGCACACAGTGTGTGCACCCTGCGTAAGTTCTTGAGCGCTACTTCAGGAAGAGAATGCACATACGAGAAGAAGAAGAAATATAGTTATACTCCCTGCGAAATTCGCGACTAGAGGCTACGGGCTGAATTTTTATACCGCTCCCTTTGTGCATACTTTATGAACTTTAGTTGAATTTTCAAACACATATAACAGATGGGTGCTATGGGGGAATTTACGTCAACAAACCGCGGGCTTATAGGATCACATAGATAGGCTTCCATTCTCATGTTAATTGCGCGATCGCGTATACCACCTCATGCCCCAACCACCTGCCTGGCCCTCTTTCGCCGAGTTGGAAAAGAAGATAACTCCTTGCGTGCAAGGCTATTTTTGAGCGACAAGTACGGCGAGAGTGACGCCAACTTCAGCTTGTCGAAGCGCCGAGGATCGCCACAAACTTGCTCCTAATCACGGGAGGTGATCTGAAAGCGTGCGTTGTTTTCGAATTCGAACGCTTACAGGCGGGGCCAACACGGTGTACACGCAGCAGATATACACGCCGTTCAAAGCGTGCTCCAAGAAAACACGTACATTAACTTTGTACGATGGAGGAGAAACGCTGGAGGCCCATGCACTGTGCGATGTCAGTGCACGTTAAAGAACACCAGATGGTTTTTAAACTTGCGGAGCCCTCCACTACGGCATGCCGCATAATCATATCGTGGTTGTGGGACGTAAGACCTCAGGTATTGTTATTATATTATTAACTTCGCGTTTTTCTTTTCGCGAACTGGACTGTAATTGTGAAAAAAAAAAAAAGTCTGCGAGTTTAACGAGGTGGTGAACTGGGCGAGTCAGAAGAGTTGAGTCATGATGGCGATTAGCGCACTGAACACTCGGGCGGACGAAACTAAGAAAGTGTGGCGAGGACAAGCGCTGTGTCCTCATGATCTTTTTTTGTTTTGTCATTCCTTTTTTTGTTCAGTGCGCTAATCGCCTTGAAAAATGCGAGACCGTGCGGTCGCAGGAAAGAATAGCCATGTAGCCTTACCTCCTCTCTCGTGTTTCGAATCCCCTCTCCCAATCTTCGAACGCAGGGTAACCATCCAGACGCTTCGCAGCGTGCTCAAGCACATATAAGCAAACTTGACCTGTTGAGCATGCGTCCGACTATTTATGATACACTTTTCTTTTTTTCAGCCGCTCTGAATGTATGGTTAAATAAGAAAGAAGCGGCGGAATATTTTAAAGGCACGAGATTGAGGCTTCCCGTACTAGTCCACACTGTTACATCGAATACACACCACTGAGCAACACAGCAAGCAAGGGGTGTATCAATGGCGACTGTTAAATGTTAAAACCAATCAATGGCATGACCGTCCGACAGGTTCACGTTAAATGTAAGAATTGTGCATTTACATATGTTGTTCAACACACACACACACACACACACACACACACACACACACACACACACACACACACACACACACACACACACACACACACACACACACACACACACACACACACACACACACACACACACACACACACACACACACACACACAGTCAAAAGAAAACTATAAGAACTCTACCTAACCCGCTTACAATAACCTTCCACTTATCTATAACTCCACATCTCATGGCCGTGCGTATCGCGTTTGCCTTGGGCATATACTGCAAGTTGGCGCGCATTCAAGTCGGTTTCGATCCATGGCATGCTGTCTCCTTAGTAAACTTGCGATGAAGCGGTACAAGTGCTGCATATGTATGTACAAATTCACGTGTAAAAACAAACGTGGCGGTGTGTCCGGACCGATATATATGTGCGATCTGTAAGGCACTTTCGCGAGTTTACACAGCAGCCAGCGGTCTTTTGGGAGTCAAAACAGCGACTCAACGGTCACATGTCGCCAACAGCACGTTTTGTTCATGGTCACCAATGTTCTGCATAGCAGAACACTGTGAAACGCACACAAACAAAGCCAGAAGGGGGCAATGACAACACAAGCGTTTGAGTTGTCATCACCTCTCCCTGTCCTTGTTTGTGTGCACTTGACAGTTCGGTTGTCCATAGTGTCTGCGGAGGCAACCGTACCGCGCGCTGGAGATAATGCCCCCCCCCCCCCCCCTCTGCTTGCTCTAAGCTCTCTCTCTTCCCCTTCACTTCCAACATTCCGGTACCAATGCCTTAAACACTAAATGTGAGAGCTCATCATTCATGCTAATAGACAAACAGGAACGACAAGCATCAGGGTGTCTATACGACTGATTGATGGCACAAAAAACAGCGCAGAAGGACGAGGGCACAGGAAACCGTCTTGTCACGTCTCTTGCCTGCGCCCTTGTATCATTGTGATACTGCACTAATAGCGAACAAAGAGGCACATTCCAGGGTTGAAAGAGAGAGAGAAATCTCGCCTAAGTTGGACTGATCTTTCATACATGCGCAGCTCTTGAGCGTGATCCCGACGGCGACGATTTCGTCGATGAGGCAAAACAGAATGAGCACCACTGGAGTGGCCCTTCCTGCCAAACACACGAGCCGTTCGGGTGTTTTGTCAGTCGTTCAAATACAGCGCATCGACCATCTTCCGAAGAAAGAAAAAAAGAAAAAGAAATTATCTATATTGAGGTGCGACTTTAGAGGCTGTTTTTCGCAGCCGCCGAAAAACAGTTGGTTTAAGAAAACAAAAGGAGCGCGTTGCTGGCTTGCGGAAGTGTGGTCGAATGCTCCAGGTATAGAGTCCCTGTGGCACACACACTACTTTACTAAAACCAATAAAATGAACTTTTTAAAGCAAACACTTCTTTCACCAGCGGAGCTAAAGACAAATTATTCACAAGAAATTTAACTGCACAACGTGCACGTGGGTCACGCGTGTATCGGTACACGTTAACAGCCCAGTATAGGTGACGGATAACTGCTGATGCTATAAATGTTGTTTGTCATTGTGTGCATGCACTACACAGTGAGAAATGCCGAGAAGGAAGCGACCGGTTGCAACTCGTGGTTTGATCACTACATGTAGGCCGCCCGCGGTCGCTTTTCTCGCAGGGAGAAGTCTGCAAGAAACGTAATTTGACGCATGTAGACGAGTGTTGTAGCCCGTCTGTATTCCAGCACCAGACCGCGTCATTAAAAAAAATAATAACAATACTGTCTGAACTGCGCAATCCTCCGCGAGCAGGCTGTCCCTGGCGCAAATGGCCATGCACGCAACTCGGCAACGCCCCTCACTGCATAAAAGGACTTCCCCAAAGACGTGGAGGCGGTTCTGCAAGGACTCCTGCCCGTTGGTCAGCGCGACACATCTCCTCGCGACTACTCCTGCGACCCTGCACGAAGCTGAGGTCGTATCTAGCTCATTCCACGTGTCATTGCTCACGTAAATCACCGGACGCTGCACTTAGCTGACGCTTCGTGATCCACGCGTTTGCTACGCTCGGTGACGTCACCTTGGGCGGAAAACGCGAAATTCCCGCGCTCCCTCGAAGCGTTTGAGCCACGCTGCCTCGAACGCCGGAATGTGGGCACGACTCCAAGAGGCCATGCCACCGGATGGGAGGGCGCGCACGCGCCGCGTTCGAAACATCCGCGCCGCGCTGATTCAACCAACGTGCGGGGACCCGCAAACCGAACAGACCGCTTTGTGAGAAGAAGCCCTACAAGCGCTCGTTTGGCGGTCGGCTAAGAAATCGCCATTCATGCACGGAGCTTGACCTTCGTCTAGCGGGTCGTCAGATGCGCACTTACAAGCGCTGCGTTCATCTTATTTACCTTCCGCACACGATGCCCTCGCAGGAAGCACGCAACGCGGCCGCTTCGGAAACACGCGCCGTCGCCGCTGCCGCGGCGCGTGTCCGTGCGTGTGTGCAGCCGTTGCGCGTCCGTCCGTCGCCAACCGTCGGCAAGTAGCGCGTGACAGCCTCGACGGATCGACGGAGACCTACAGCTGCTGGTGCGGCGCCGCTTTCTTAAATATTCTGCGTCCGTCCGTCCGCCGACCGCCGCTTCGCCGTGATCCGCTGAATTATGTTTTTAAATGATGAAAGCGGTTATGAATTCATAGGCCTAACATTTAAGTCCACCGAGAGCGTGACAGGGGAGATTCCACGATATTGACGTCGCAGGTCGCACACACAGTCGCACCTAAATCGCGCCGATGCCGATTGCGCGCAACGTGTCCATGCATAGGTATAGGAGGACCGCCCAGTAGGCGAGCGAACGACAACCACATCGTCGCCGTCAGCGCGCGCGTATGCGCCTCGTGCGTAATTTCGTATTTCCTAACGGCGCGCCACGCCTCGGTGCGGCGATTGACACACTTGCACGTGAGTAGCTCAATTGCGATCGAGGCACGCCAGAGGCACGCGTTCTTCGCAGTCTCTTTTTTGCCACTCGGAGGGGTCGCGCAGAAGAGACAGAAAAGGCAGGACTCACCGGACTCCCACAGCAACGCGAGGCACAACGTGAGCGCCGTCACGAAAGCGCCGGTCTCCATGGCTGCGCGTGAAACTTGGCCGCCTCAGCACCGCCACCACCTGCTTGTAGCGGCAATCACCGGCACCGCGTTTCGACGGGCGTCGTCATCTGCGATGTTGCACCGCGCGGTCAGCGCCTCCAGTGCCGGAGGCCTTTGTGACACCGGCACTGCCTCGTCAGCGGTGGCGGGTGGGGACGCTACGGCAAAACGCAAACCGCCAGCGAAGTGAGCAAGCCAGGCGGACTCCGAGAGGGAGCGGCCGCTGCGCGGGGCCCCTTGCCACCCCGCCTCCTTTCCGCCAAAACAGGTACGGTCGGTCAGGTAACCGTACGGCGGCGGCAACAGGCCCCTGCATATGCGGAAAGAAGAGCGGCGGCGCTGTTTGTCGTCCCAGTCGATGGGAGGCGCTTTGAAAGTCGTCCGTAGTGCCGAGGAGAAGCCCAGCCTTCCCACCTGCCGCGAGCAACGGGGCATCGTCGTTCCGCCAAAGCTCGCCGTTCACCTATTCCACGTCTCAGCGGCACTTGGCGCACTCAAGTGCTAAGGAAATGCAAAACAGCGCAAATTAAATCTCAGGCAACTGAGCGATCTTACTTACTTCATCTGGACTTGAGGAAAGAAGCGCGAATAGGTGAATTTACCAAGAAGTTGAAAGCTATACCTGTTCCGTTCGTCCCCGCCTATATTGGCGAAAGCCGCGAAGCGCTATGTCGAAAAAACTATGGACAAACGACCAATATTAGCGGAAGCTGTCTCATTTCGCTAAATGAGTCCTTCCTTTCCACTGCGAGGTATTCAGAACCTTGCTCATGTATCTTCTGCCTGTAGTTATCTTTAGGGAATACCGACTAATGGTGCAGAACGCTATAGAGAAAAGAAAGGACACCTTGCAACAAATTCGATTTACACCGATTTTTGCCGAATTCGCCCCCACGCACGAAAGCATTGTTTATTAACGCGCCCCTCTTCGCGAAACATTTGTTTCAAATGGTGTTTCCCATTGGTCAGCCGCCTTCTCTAACGATTTGTCGAGCATCAGGATTGCCTGAAATTTTTAACAGCGAAGCTGTTTAGGCTGTCGTTAACTTGTGCTGCGTCGTAAAAAACTATCATCATCACGAACGGGCACGCGCTGTCTTCATTCTCTTTACAGTGAAGCCGTTTAAACTATCGGTAGCTTGTGCTCCATCGTGCAAAACTCCTCAGGTGGGTATGCGCCACAGGAATTGGGCAAGCCCCACTACCGAGTACAGCAGGTGCCAGTGTCAAAACGAAAACGAACACGTGACAAAGAGAGAGAGAATGAAAGGGACAGAAAATAAAGAGAAAAATATAGAGAATTAAAGGGAATAAAGACAGGAAATTATGGCGCTCAGCCCGAAGGTCGCGGGATCGAATCCCGGGCGCGGCGGCTGCATTTTCGATGGAGGCGAAAATGTTTGAGGCCCGTGAACTCAGATTTAGGTGCACGTTAAAGAACCACTGGTCGAAATTTCCGCAGGCCTCCACTACGGCGTCTCTCATAATCATATCGTGGTTTTGGGACGTTAAACCCCAGATATTATTATAAAGACAGGAAAACATAAAGAGAGAGAGAATTCGTGAAGCTTTTTGTTATTGGTCGATGGCCTGAATTCGCTAGCACGGAGTGGCTTCAAATTGCTCTTATGGGCGAATTTATAGAGCAGGAGCTTCCTATGAATAGACATGTTCATCCTTCCGGTGCTACATATACTGCTTGTACTTCACCAGACAGACCTACAACGTTCGAATTTCGCCCGTATTCGTGCTTATAGTATGAGTACATTGTCTTCTCGGCATCACTAACCTTCGTCCGATGCCGGCGGTTCGGTTAAGGGACATTTATTTATTTATTTATTTATTTATTTATTTATTTATTTATTTATTTATTTATTTATTTATTTATTAACGCGAAAGCCTTATATGCCTCATCACACACGATATTTGACCGGCGTCGGCGGCGTCAAAATGAGTGATGCAAAAAAATCATCACGTGATGAAGTCACAGATCGCCAAGTTTTGTGACGCCATCATTTCGTCCCATAACGGGACGTCATCACATGACATCATCGCTTGGTAAAACCTGGGCCGATCACGGAGGCAATGCAAAACCAGGTGAGGTGCGGAAAGCTTGCAGTGCCTCCGATCCTGGAGGCAGTGCGAAACCACGTTTGGTGCAGAAAGACTTTGGATGGGAAGGAAGGATGATCAATGCATCGACGGAGAAGAAAAAGAAGAAGATGGCTTTCGCGTTCGAGTCGTCTTAGGCGAATGCATAAGGGACCCTGGGAGTTTTATTTGTTTATTTATTTATTTACAGAACAACGGGAAAGGAACCATTTGAGCCAGGAACTGTGAGGGCGGGGGGGGGGGGGGCTTGGCGTCTGATTTATTAAGCCTTTTCGTTCGTATGCGAAATGTTTGCCGTTGGCCGGCTGTCTTCCTTGATGTTATGTTCGTCATCACAGTTGACTAGCATATATCTGTTTTTGCGAAGTGTCCTGCACAATGAACTGGACACTTTATGCAAGATCTATGATGAGGAAGATTTCGCGATGTCAGCTTTTGGCTGCCGCAACTATATCGCTTCTCGTTTCCTAATGAAACGGTGAACTTTATCATTCTTACTGCCCTCCTAGTCATCGATACTCGAGTTTAAAGTTGCTCATAAATTAGCGGAGGCGCGAAAGTGTCGAGCACTTCTGCAACGCTCCCGATATGAAAACGTCAGCAGATAACGTTTCCGGTCATTGCAGTGACAATGCACCTCTAGTCGTTGTCATCCTCACCACCGCCGCCATCACGATCATCACCGATGATCATAGACGTACGCAGGGTTCCCCATCAGGGGGGGAGGGGCGAAGGCTCATCGCACCCCCGCCTCCCTCTAAGGTGGATAGCCCCCCCCCCCCCCACCTGCCCTCCCCCCTGTGCGCACGCCTATGATCATCATCATAATCTATTTAGGAAAGAAAACTCAACAAAAGTGTGTGCAAACATCTATATTCCTAGTTAAAGGCTATAATAGGGATCTATTAAATAAACTCAGTCTGAAAGATATAAACATAGCTCGAAGTTTGGATACTATAGAATGAAGCATAAAGGGAAATGTTATATATATAGGGTCAAGCGTTGCAGAGAAGCGTTGGAAATATATATTTTTTTAAATGTAGAAATTGGGATCGTATCTAGGAATAACAGGTGCATTGTTCCATGTAAATCTTTTCCTGTACACACATTTACCTGGTGTAACAAATGATCTCGTTGTATAGACCACGCGTCTGTTATACGAACGATGAAATAATGTAAGCAAGTAAGACGTCAGTGGCGACCGAGCCGGAACGAAGCCGAAATTAAGATTGCTAAGCATTGTGATAAAGCATTTGGAAGCAAATTATTAAATGCATCTGTATAAAATACGCAACCTTTCACATTCCTATAGGTGAGCCATTTAAATGCGGAACTTGCAGCTGTGGCGTGACAAAAAAAAAAAAAAAGGTGATGTTCTGCAACCACGGGATAATTTTTTTTCGGATATTCAGTGCTTGTTGCATGCAGAAACATTTTTTTGCCTGTTACCTTAGCACAAGACTGCCAAGAAAAAAAAATCTAGAAAATGCTATAAGTAGACTTTCTTTTTTGCCCGCAGTATAAAGACGTAAAAAAAAGTTGGAGCGTATACAAAGAGATCGCACATGCGGATAAACAAAATTAATCATCGTATAAGTTATTGAGACGAAATTTCTGCTTTCTCTGAAATTAACGTCATTTTTGTTTATACCTTTTTAATGTCTTCTGCAGCCTGAGCGCAGGAGCGGCTTTGTACAGATTCCAGAAAGTTACTGAAGGCGGAAGACGTTAGGCGTTTTTAATGATAATCAAGTTGCGTGTTGTTATCAGAAGCTTAATCTTAAATGTTCTTGCTGCAGTTCCCGTGGATGACATGCACAAGGATGCCCTGTCAATAAACCTCCTGAATCAGGTATCCTCGAAGCCGTAGAAGCCGGCTCGCCGTCACGGAGGTCTCACTAGGAGCAGTAGCCTGGCGTGATGTAATGCGTGTTGTTGAGTGAAAAAATAGCTTAAACATTTTCAATGAAAAAAAAAATGCATCTGTATTTAATCTTTTTCACAAAGACGTGTATTGATGGAGAGGCTCCATTGTATGCATGCGTGAATACTACAGTACTTTATGCATGCACAGTCATAACGAGTTAGGGCCAGGGCTTAAAGTGAAGTGGGGGGGGGGGGGGGCGGAGGAGCCCCCCTTCGGCAGGTCAACTGTAGCCCTGCGGCACCCATTTAACAAGCGCTGGAGTTGATTTTTTTTTTTTTTTTGCCACTAGCGCTTTCTGCAGGGTAATTATAACTCTCCAGTTTTCCGAATAATGACTTATTCACGATTGTTCGGTTGACGTGTTGCGAGCAAAACAGGAAAATATGTATCGTCCTACTGCTGCATGCGTTTCCCCGAGACACGGCACACGACGGGTCACCACCGTGTTCGAGTAAGCTTTTTGGCGCAGCATACTGTTTCACGAGGCACCTGAGCGTCAAGGTATACGAGCTCGTGAACCAGTGAAGGAAGGTTCACCTTGGTGTCTATAGGTCACCACTCAATATTCATTCGTTCATTGGTGCATTACGAGTCTGGTGTAACGAGAAGTACGCACGCATTTTGCCCACTTTTTTTTAGGCAAGTAGGTAAGAAAATAAGATAGCGTTATCGTGCCTGAGGTTCTCAAAGCAGTGTGTCAACTAGTGAATGTTCTGCGTTGCCGCCGGACTCAGTTGCTTTGAGCTCACATATCTTTAACGCCTTACATCCCGAGCTATTTTTAAAAAATCGTATCCAGAATCCAAAGGGCCGATTTCTTTTGGTGCTTGATTGGATCGGCACAGTGCATAAATGCCAGAAATACACTCGGAATAATATATTTATCTGCATCATACCAATCATAAACACTTGTTCACTTCTAGAGGCAGTTGGCCTCACTACACTGCGATCGTCCCAAATACAACTTATGTGTCCTGTGCGAGTTGTGACACAACTGACTTTCACACAGAATAACACGTCATGTGTACATACAGGGCGATTCTTTTAGAACTGACCTGTTTGATTGGACTGCAGTTTTGTTACAAAGTATCCGATTTTAACACGGTTTGCGGCAAAACATTCAGGAAGGACGAAAACTTAATGGACTGTCTCGTTATTTTTTTATTTGCAGCGCAAGGAAACAACAGTAACTAAGAAATAACAAAAACAGCGCGAAATCCTATACAGAGAAGGATGGCTTGCGCCCATAAAACGTTAAAAACTCTGATTGCAATGCGGCATGCCAAACGTGACTAGTAAAGGTTTCTAAAGGTTATACAGATTTGTAATCACTTATGCTACAGCAGATGCCGAAATGACCACACGAAACGTCAAACTGTTCTGACTTGAACACTGTGCAGTCCCTCACTGTATGGAATTTCGCGGAATGTCGCTGTTTTCAGTTATTTCTTATTTATTCTTTTTTTCTGCATTGCACATCCAAAAACAGTGCAGGCCATTGAATTTTCGTCCTTCCTGAATCTTTTGCCGCAAACCGCATTAAAATCGGATAACTTATAACAAAAGTACAACACAGTGAAATGGGTCAGTTTTAAATGAATCACCCTGTCGAAACTGATACAGGGTGTTTTTTTTTGTTTTTTTTTTACAATACAGATTTTTTATAAAAATCCTATGACAGTTAAAGGCTCTTGTCGTTTTCGCACACGCACTCCACGTCCAGGCGGAAAAACTTTTCCGGAGTTAAAATGACACCGTTACCACTAATTAACAAAAACTCGTTAATTAACTTTTTTTAATTATTGACTTCAGGGCTGGTGTTCACATTACAAAGTTGTAGTGCGTACCAATTTATGGCATACCTATTTTTTACAAATCACAAAAGTTGCACGTAGTTCCAGATATTCTTCATCGAATGTCAAGTACGAAATCGAAACTGATCGCGCAAAGAGCGCACGAAGTGCGACCGTTCTGCTACGACAGACCGGAAGTACTCCGCCACAAGGGAGCGACGAAGTTTGAATGAAGGCGCGCCGCGGCCGTATGTTTTCGTGAAAAGGTGCAAGTCATCTCACCTGTGCCCGCGCATCGCCTTACTTTCGCGCGTAGTGTTTGGTGGTTATCTGTTTCTTTCGAATTGTGCACAAGAAAACCGCGATATCAACCTTTTCTTTTGTCTGGGAAGCATAAAACTCAAGGGCTGCCACTTTGGCGCTTCTTCTTGCAGTCACGCGAAATAGTTACTCGCGCCTCTTTATAGTTTAAGAAAGAGACACATAAGCACCACCCATCGCGCACAAACATTAAGCTGTCTACTTGTGTATTTCAACATGCTTGCCGATTTTTCTGGCCAGATTCTGCTTCTGCGCGCCTTCATTCGAATTTCGTCAGTTCCCTGTCACGTGTTGTCCCGGTGTTCCGCCCAAGGAGGATATCTTCCTTGGTTCCGCCGCACTTTGTGCGCGCCGAGTGCGATCAGTTTCGATTTCGCCCTTAAAATTCGATTATGAATATTTCGAACTATGGGAAACTTTCATGATTTATAAAAATTGATGTGCCATAAATTGGCACGCACTACAACTTTCTAATATAAACACCTGCCCTACAATCAATAATTAAAATAATTATTTAACGAGTTTTTGTTAATTAGTGAAACAGAGAAAAGAGAATTGCCGCTTCTACACATCACACACACGGAGTCCAAATTCAGAGCGGGTCGTATCTCTTCTCGTGTGTGTACGGCCCGGCGCCGCAGGCTAACCGCCGAACCATCTGAACTTGGACTCCGTGTGTGTTATGTGTAGAAGCGGCAATTATCTTTTCCCCTTTTGCTTGGTCGCTTGCTCAGGCCGCCTTTTTATCTCCCCTACGTAGCTAATACAGGGACAACCCGCCCGTCTCGCCCGCCTCCGGCGGCTCTCCGTCTTTCATCCCGCTGTCTTTCCCTCCCTCGTTTTGCAGCCGCGGACGAACGCGCCAGCAAAGCAATTGTCGCTGTTCTTCCTTCGTTATTTCTCTCTTTCTTTTTCCTCTTTTTTCTCTCTTTTTCTCTTTTTTTGATATTGTCGTTTGGCCCGCAGACTGGGTGAGCGGTCTTTGTGCTGCGGGTTGGGCCATGTCATTTCAATTACATCCTCCGAAGGAGGCTGGACCAGCAGCCGAAACCGTCAGGATAAAATAGATATTTGTGTTGTTTCCTATAATGTAGTACGAAGTTTTTCACTACACACACACACACACCACACACACACACACACCACACACGCATATATATATATATATATATATATATATATATATATATATATATATATATATATATATATATATATATATATATATATATATATATATAAAAGTGTGTAGATTAATAGTTTAATGGGCCAGTTCTTTTCGAGTAGTGCGTATAAATCAACGGAGGCGTTGTCAACAGTGATATAGATATTTATTTCCCAACAGTTTTATTTATTTCCCAACAAAAGAGAGAGGAAATTTCAAAAGTAAAAGAGCGCAAATTTCACCGGGACAGTAGAAATTCCACTGATCAACCACATGCAGAAAATAGGTGTGGGACTCCACAAGAAGGCCAGAGATCAGCCGTACATCAGCCTAACAATGAAGAGAAAAATGATGATGATGAAATAAACTTTTAATTTGCCAAAACAGTGTCCCCGAGCTCTTAATCGTGGGGTCACTCTAGGTGGGAGGGTCCCTTAGTCCAGGAATCCACCGCGATCGCACTCAAAACAACAGCGTAGGCTTGGTCAAAGAGGCCCGACTCTCGAACATGGAGGCGACACTCACGCGCCACAAGATAGCCGAGAGCACTCAGAAACTCGTGGTAACAATGTCCTTAACCTGTCCACTACAATGCTTACACCCACGCAGCTCCAACTTTTGTCGAGGGGCTTAACCTTTTGTCCATCGTCCGGTAGATTCAATGAGTTTGAACTCTACCAGGACCTCGACAACTTTGCGCGCAATCTCCGCCTCCGTGAATACTTCCATGATCGGAAAGACAGTCCAGGCGAGAATAGATCGAATGGTGGTGACAAATCGTGGTGTCCAGGTGAGCAGAGGTACAAACACCTTGATATGTATATATCAGCTGTCCAAAAAGATATAATCAGAGCTTACGCAAAAAATCGGCCATCTCGCAACAACCTATCAAAGTCGGAACAAAAAGCACTCGATGAACTCCGAAGAAACGACGACATTACCATCAAGCCTGCTGATAAAGGAGGTTGCATAGTAATTCTAAACACGTCGGATTACCTAAAAGAAGGGGAACGACAGCTATCAGACACACACTTCTACAAAGAACTTCCAAAAGACCCGACTCCCGAATTTGAGAGTGAGATAAAAGCAACGCTAAATAATCTCCGCCGGGAAGGGAAAATTACCGGTAAAATGCTAAAAGCGATGTTGCCGGCCCATTCTGTTCCCGGTCGCTTCTATCTACTCCCTAAAATACACAAAGTAGGCAATCCGGGACGTCCGATAGTATCCGGTAACAGTACATCAACAGAAAATATATCAGAATTCATTAATTCCCTGATAAAAGACATCCCACCGATTTTTCCCTCTTACCTAAAGGACACAAACCATTTCATCCGCTAAACTTCTAATCTCAGCATCCCAGTTGATAGCTTCCTGGTGACCATGGACGTCTGCTCACTTTACACTAACATACCCCACCGCGACGGAATTGTGGCTACGGTTTCTGAGTATGTGAAATTTGACTCGTCGGCCGGTGTAAGTGGCGAGGTACTGTCTAAACTTCTCGATCTTGTACTAAACCATAACCATATTGAGTTTAATGGCAAGCACTTCCTTCAGGTCAGTGGCACTGCGATGGGCACAAAAATGGCCCCGTACTTTGCGAGCACTGGCATCTCTTGAAATCCCATTTATTGAGGGGCGCGCCTTGAAACCTTTGTATTACAGAAGATTCTTGGACGACATATTTATTATATGGAACCACCATGAGGAGAGCCTTCACCGGTTCATATGGGATTTCAACGAGCTCCACCCATCGATTAAGTTCACGCATAGCATCTCCAAAACTAGCATTAACTTCTTGGACGTCACTGTTTCGGTCAAAAATGAACGCCTTTCAACAAACCTTTACAGAAAGCCTACAGACCGGCAAATGTACAGTACGGTCCTCTGTTAAAGGGAACACTCCAATGAGCACCTTTCATTTTGCTGGCCCTCTAACAGCATGTAGAAAGGGAAACATTGTTCATGCACTGCACAAGTCTGTCAAAAAGAGGCAGAACTGTAAACCACCAGTAGTCTTATGCAAATCTAAGCCACTATGTTTTTGCAAGAGAGCGAAATCCAAGCATGCCCTGCACGCAAGTGTTCCCTTTAACAGTGGACCCGTCTGTACCTACATTTCAACAGTAGCCATCCAAGACATTGCAAGACGGGTATTCCATATTGTCAGGCCTACCGGTATCGAAGAATATGCAACGATATACAGGAATTTGACAAACACGCAGAACGCCTAAAGAATTCCCTATCACAACAAAATTATCCCGAAGACATTATTGACGATGCCATACTACGTGCTCGCAACGTGAACCGGAATGACATAATTAAGGAGCCAGAAACAGTATCCAAAACAACTTCCCATACAAATCTTGTACTAACATACTCCTCATCAGTGCCACGAGTTAACAACATACTTTCCCGCCACTTCAACATAATTAGGCAAAGCAAACGACTGACTTCCATCTTCGCGGAGCCACTTCGCGTGGTGTACCGCAGGGATAAAAACCTGAAGGACATTCTTGTCAGAGCAAAAACAAACCCCGCCATAATTGAACCAGGGTGCCGCCCCTGCGGAAAAGCTCGTTGCAAGGTATGCCCACACATGGTCACAACGCGTGAATCAAAGGCAAGCTTCTCAGATTTCAAATTAAACATCACCCAAAACCTAAATTGTGACTCCAGCAATGTGATATACATGTTACATTGCAACGTCTGCGGGCAGGAATACGTCGGACAAACGGACACGCCATTTCGGCTACCGGTACCACGCCACTTCACTGCCGAAGCTACCCTTATCCAGACATCTACGCTTGCCAAACCACAGCTTTGAAAATATCAGCGTAACTCTTTTACAGTCCAGTTTCCAAAACGCGCGCGCTCGAACAACGTGAGGCATATTTTATTTTTAAATTTAGAACATTAACTGCCGGCATCAATGAGGACCCTGGAAGACTCTCCTGCCTCCGAGAGATAAGCCAAAATGAATTTGGCAACACGGAATCATAATTGGGACCATGCCTGTTTCTTGACTGGCTCGTATACGTATGCAGTGTCGTTTACTTTCTTGCTCTTCTTCTTTCCTTCTTCTTTTTTTTTTTTGTTGATTATTTTTTTCACTACTTGTACAGTGTAAAGTGCTTACGCTCCCCTACCACTTGGAGGCTATTAGAGAGTTTTAGCATGTTACGGAAATACGGTACGCAAATACGGTAAGGCAGTACGGTAGCGTTCCTCCTTTCCCGCTGGTTGTGCTTTTGCCGCTCCCCGTCCCAGTGACAATGCGTACCCCATACGGCAGGTGTCTCGTTAACAATGCGTGGGCTGACAGGCAACAGTAAGCCGTGACAACCCCGCAGTAATTTTTGAAAAAGCTTTTGTGGCGTTGGGGTGCCTTCACCGGCAAAAGGTCGACGACCTGGAAAGGAGGAGCGGTACCGTCATACGGTAGCGTATTTGCGTACCGTATTTCCGTAACTAGCTAAAACTCTCTATTCACACGGAGCGGGCGGAGATGAAAGCTGGAAAGCCGACCCATTAAGGGAACACTTCCCTCACATGCCTCGTCCTGCCTTCCGCGACGACAATTTTGGGTGGCGCAAGACGCGAACCGGCAAACACTTTAGGGCATACGCAGTTTGCTTTCTTCTCTCTTTTTTTTCTTTTTTCCGTAATCTGTCTCCCCCACTCTCTGAAATGTCCTTGAAGGAGAGAGTGACGCGGCAAGAAGCAAATTCGAACATCGACGTCATATATATATATATATATATATATATATATATATATATATATATATATATATATGTGTGTGTGTGTGTGTGTGTGTGTGTGTGTGTGTGTGTATGTGTGTGTGTGTGTGTGTGTGTGTGTGTGTGTGTGTAGGCCGCCACCCTATGAGGGCCCCCCCTCCGGTGAAGGGAGACTAAGCCCTGGTTAGGGCTGACTAAAACACGCTATTTCGCCTTGCACAATTCGTGTGGGCTCCAATTAAACAATCCTTTGCGTCCCCATAATTAGCCATGAGAGATTGCGATCTCGAGCTATCACTTGCGGCATATATATTCTGCTTCGTAACTTCTTCGCGTTTAATTTGTCCATGACTGCACATACAGAGCTATAAATTCATTCTCGCGCAGGGCTTGAAGTCAGGGGGGTCTCGGGTGAGTCTCAGACCCCACATCAGTATTGGCAAAGGGTCTGAGACCCCCCTCGCTGGATTGTAGTGTTATGTGTCAGCAAAATATAAATTTCAATGAATGTACAGGAAGCCATGCGCGCCATGGACCGATGTCCACGCTAATTAAATCTCGCGTTTTTTGTATCAAGTGTAATAAAAACACTTTTCTTGCAAAAATATAATTTTCACTTACTCAATTTTACAGTTTCCGTCGAACCAAACCGTCGAGACTATAACCACAAATGCTACCTTGTTACCAAAACAGTGATTTAGTGGTAAATATATCACAATTCAGTAGAAGTGCCGATGCTTCGTTTCATTGTGATCTGTTTTACGTCATTTACCGGCGAGAACACTGGCAGAGTGTGCGGATATCTTTTTAGCAGTGAATCCGTTTATGGTCGATGTTTTCCCAGGACTATCGTCGTTACGCGGGTCGCAGCTCCATGTGCCACAGATATTGGGCAAGCCCCACTGCTCACACGGTCCCCTCAAAAATGAAGACGCTGTCTATGAAACTAGCCTGAACGTCCCGCGGACCGCGTACTACGCAGTAAGAGCGAAATCAGCATTCCTTTGCCGGCAAGAGGCTAACGTATCTGATCCAGAAGCCCGGTGGTCTTTCTCGTACGTTCGGCGATGTCACGTAAAGTGGTGCGCTCTCCGCAAGAAGAAGCTGCCCGTCGGGAGCGTCACCGGGAATTGGCGCGTGAGCGACCGGGCGGCAAGAGCAATACAGAGGCTAAACCATGCAGGGGTCTCAAACACACGGCCCGCGGAAATTTCGCTAGCGGCCCGCCCGCATATGACTGTCTTCGTCCCACATTTTTTTTTTCTTAATATGCACGTTCATGAGCTTTCAACTTTCCCCAAATAGTACTCGCATTATTTTCTCGCCTATTGCGACTGATAACGCTTTGTTCGACTAAGCTACACAGACGTGACTGGTCTCAAGCATTTGTTTCGTGGGGCACTCCATACGGTCACCCTGTGTTGAAGCATAAACGAGGAAGAAAAACTCTATATTTTAGAGTCGGCGTCCAGATTTGAGTCATTCTGGAGATCGGTATCGATGTGTTTCTCGAATCCAGACGTCAAATAACCTTCAGAAAAAAAAAAAACCATATGTGAGATATGGGAAAGGCCTTCCTTCAAAGGGCAACGTTAGCTGACATTTTTTACAGCCCAGGACAAAAATTCGTGATTGCGGCCCGCTATAGCTGAGGTGAGCTTGAGACTCCTGGGCCAAACGGAAGCCCAGCACTGAGGACCTGACCGTCGCGACACGTCAATAAGAATCGGTGCACAAATTACGGTTTTCCCTGCACAGTAAATCACTGCACAAATAGAGAGAGAATTAAACTTTATTGTCTGACCAGGCGCGCGTTCTCTTCGCCCACAGGTGGGTGACTTCCTTATTCCAGGTAGCCATGGCTTGCAGCTGATGCCAGAGGCCTGTCCACCAGTCGGAGCTGGTCCTCAGGGTTTAGTGACGTCAGCAATGCCTCCCACTGGTCTTCCGTATTTTCTTGGATGCTCTGTTCGTCTATGGGCGGGATACTTTGGTTGTTTCGGCATCCCCATACCATGCGGCAAAGGGTGTTAGCACTCTCCGGGCAGCACCTGCAGTTCCTACTAAAGTTGCCGGGGTACATTGCGTGGAGTGGTATACCGTGCGGATAGGTGCCTGCCTGGAGCCTTCTCCAAGTCACTGCTTGCTCTCTAGTCAGCCTTTTGTGAGCAGGTGGATAGTGGCGTCGTTGCTTCCTGTAGTGCGCGAGTATTTCTGAATATTTCCTCGGTATTCACTCCTCTGCGTTTCCATAGTCCGAATATCGCTGCGGGGTAGCCCGGTGTGTATGCTCTAAAAATAAAAATAAAGAGAGGCAGAAATAAAAATTTTCTCCCTTTCTCTCTCTCTCTCCAATAGAAATATGAATTTGATGTCATTTCTTCATAATGTTCAAAATTTCGCTCACTTAAATATTTATACCAAATGTCGTTTTTTTAGGCATTACAGAATCTTAAAACTCGCCTGGGACATATATGATACAATTGTAGTCATTGAGATTAATTATTTGATGCCAGGGGTCTCAAACACGCGGCCTGCGAGCCGCATGCGGCCCGGCCGGCACACGACTGCCTTCGTCCCACATTTTTTTTTTTTTTAATTTTCTTAATAAGTATGTTCCATGAGCTACACAGGCATGGCTGGTCTAAAGCATATTTTTTGTGAGGCACCCCCTGCTGTCAGCATGTGTTGATACATAACCGCGAAACAACAACTCCATATTTCAGAATCGGCGTCCATATTTTAGTCATTTTGGAGATCAGTATCGATGTTTCTGGAATTCTCACTTCAAACCCCTTTCAGAAATGGCCCATATATGAGACATGGGAAATGTCCTTCCGTTTTTCTCCTCCTCCTCCTCTTCTTTCAAATGGAACGTACTATACCACATTTTATAGAAACTCACCCCCCCCCCCCCCCCCCCCCACCTACCCACCCCTGGTCCTTCTTCACTGTTCTGGCCCTTGCGGGAGTAAATTTTGGTGACTGCGGCGCGCTGGCCGAGATAAGTTTCAGACCTCTGTTCTAAGCGGTGGACATTGCCTTAGCGAGAAACCTGAATACGGAAAATCAGCCAATTAGAACGAATTATTGATTATATTTTAATTAATACATGTAAGATATTCACTGCAATTTACGAATTAAAAGCTCGTGAATTCGTAACCACCTCGAACGAACTTTCAGGGTAACATCGGTTTCGGGATATTCATCCCCAAAGTGAGCGATAAAATGCATGGACGTTTCTCTTGAGTTATGTATGCGCTTGAATGTACAAAATGGCGTTTCGTAAAAAAAATATATCCGTACCAACATTGCATTTTTACCGCAACGCGTATTACGAAATCTGTGTCACCCTCAGACTTCATTCGAAGTGAACATGCCTTGCATTGCTCACCGATTGCATTATGTCAACTGCAGTATGTACCGTAAAGTATTTGAATTTAAATATAATATATAAATTTTAGTAAATTAGCTTATTATGTATTTGATCTTTTCGCGCAAGACATGTCCGTCGCTTCGAGTATGCTATAATCGAGCGCAAGGACTCTGCCATCTATCGCGAATCACGGCCGATATTGAAATATTCTGCATTGCCTTAAAAAAAAAAAGAAATCTCTCATAGTCGGTCACAAGACTCTCGGACTTCAATTTGCCATGCACGCTATAACAATACGTGTCGACGACCTATATTAATTCCCCTGGCCTACAGAAACGAATTTCGGCTCAAAGGAAGCGTCATATTCTATGTTCAACTTTCATAAGTTAGAACATGCCCAGCTGCAGAGTATTTTAACAGCATCGCGTGACCGCCAACAAGCTGGCATGTCAGCACCTTCATGGGGACTTACCGTCGGTGGGGGCCGAACCGGCAACCCTTGAAGGTTGTAGGTTCGGTCGCCACCGACGGCAAGTCGTCTTTTCGTCCACATAATTCATTTCCATGAATGCCATATCTCTTACACTATACAGTTATAAACAGCAAATAATGTGCCCTATACGCTTTCCTTGGATTCATTGTATTTGGCTTCGGTATCATATGTGAGGGTTATAAAGTGAGAGTGTTCATGAGGATATGAACAACTGTTTGAGAGATTTTTACTCCACAGAGAAGCTGCTATAGCCTCTATAGTTGGTCAGGATTTCTCGTGGCATCGTTCTCCTCACGGAAAAAAGTGGGCCGATCCCGAAAAGCGCAAAGAAGCGGGAGGCAACGTTTATATATACTTCTTGCGGGAAGAGCCCAGTGTGCCGTTTTCCCCCAAGAGCCATCGCATGACGTCACCGCTGTTACATCATCAGGTGTCATCATGACGTAATCAGGCTATACCGTCACGTGACGATGACGTCATCACGTGCCGTTTCGCTTGATGCGGTGATATCGTCACGCGACCTTTGACGTGATCACGTTACGTCACCGTAGATCAAACGTGACGTCACCACTTTGCCACATGGGTTTTGGTGTCATTCGATTTTAACTCCGGATTTTTCGCTTCATCGGTCATATAATGATTTCGCATTTATAAAGAACACCTCCCTCAACGGTTGTAGTGGTGGTTTCCCAAAGCTTCGCTGGACATCCACTTTTGCAAGGCCGGGATATGGCGAGTCTATTTTTTTTGTAACAAGAACCATATGGTTGTAAAGGAAAAGGGAACGGCATCGAAACGGAACTCCAGGGCGTATAGCATCGTACATACAGGCATTCGTTGTCCTTGGAAAGCGTCCTAGTAGCGAACAAGAGGGAGCCTTGAAGCAAATTGCGAGTGCGGGCGCCTGCCTATACATTGATAGCACGAGGCAACGTCCAGTCGTAGAATACTAATGTCATTGGCGTAGCGCAGGGGCGTAGCCAGAATTTTTTTTCGGGGGGGGGGGGGGGGGGTTCAACCATACATTATGTATGTTCGTGCGTGTGTTTGTATGTGTGCATGTATATATATGCAAGCAAAACTGAAAAATTTCGGGGGGGGGGGGGTGAACCCCCAACCCCCCACCCCCCTTGGCTACGCCCCTGGCGTAGCGCATCCAAGACGGGACGAAGGGCAACGCAGAAACACACACACACACACACACACACACACACACACACACACACACACACACACAAACACACACACACACACACACACACACACACACACACACACACACACACACACACACACACACACACACACACACACACACACACACACAGCGCGCTAACACTCGAAAATCAACAACGCACTATGCATGCCAGTGGCATTTAATATGACTCATTAACAAGCCAAACGCGCGACCTTAGTCGTAAAATACATGCAGCAAAGATTAAATCAATCTAACAAAATATAACTCGCGGTTTTCACGTGTTCCAATGCAACGCACACCTCAGCACACACTAATACCCTTCGTCAGTTTTCACCAGCAGAGTTCAGCCGGCAACGCCAAATTAGTGATTTGTTTATAACAACATTTGTAAAAAAAGCAAGCATTACTAATTTCGGGCCAAGGTAACACAAATTTGAAACATTAAATTAGAAAGGACAAAATGCATAGTGACCCGAATTCGTGACAAACTGATTAAATAAAACATACATACTCGTAGGGCAGAGAAACGAACTTAAGTTCTTCCATATAGAGGCTAAATGCAGATAAATGACAATATTTGAAATTGCTGGTGCGTCCACGAAATGAATAGGACGTTAAGGGGCCCTGAAACACCGTTCTAAGCAATAATAATCTTTTTTCAACACTGGACTGCGCTGCCACACGAATCTCCTGCTGCGAAACTTTTACGAATCCTTCAAGTGTCGTCGTGGTGGTTCAGGGAGAAGAAAGGCCATATTTATTAGGGAGTTTTAGTGCCGCGGCCCCAAAGCGGCTTGGGTACGTAACGGGTCGTTGGGGGGAGCGGGAAGGGGGGTGAAAGAAGAGAACGGAAATGAGGAGAGGAGGGAGGGAGAAATAAACGTTATTTGAAGACGAGAGGAAGGGAAGCCGAGAGAGGGTGGATGAGGCTAGGGTGGTGTTCAGCTGGCCGCGACCTTCGCCACGCATTCCGCCAGCCCAGCTTGGGTTTGAGGGTAGGAGTAGATTTTAGCGAGGAGCCCAACGCACACCTGTTGTGAGGGGGCTTGCCGCAGGAGATTTCTCGGGGGAGGATTACTCCTGCAATCTCATAGAATATGATTCTGATGGGCCGGATCTCTGTCGCAGATCCAGCCGATCAGAAAATAGGACAGAGCCTTATTTCTGCAACCCTTATTTCTGCATGGCTCTCACTGTCCTTTCATCCTCACTGGCGCGAATCTTGGTATGACTCCTTGGATGCTACAAAAGGGAGGCAATTGGGTGGGGTAACTTGACCAAGCTAACTGAAAAAAATTCGGCAGATCCCACGTACCGTGGGAGTCGATGTTATGCGAACCATGCGGCGGGAAGGTGACTGTGGCGTAATTTTTTTACTGAGCGAACCGTTCACTAAGTGCACTTTACGGTGCGATGATGTGAATATCATACGTACTACCAGTGCTTCAATAAGGGTTGCAGAAATAAGGCTCTGTCCTATTTTCTGATCGGCTGGATCTGCGACAGAGAGCGAACCGTTACGAAATGACGCTAAAGATTTGTTTAAATTTTATACGCACACATATATGTTGAAGAGCCGCATATGTGTTATATAACCAGTTGCTTACAGTTGGGTAACGCTGCCAACGGCAACGTGGGTATTACCAACACCAGAAGCAGTAAGCTGATATGCAGTGCTTATACTACTTATCCCTTATGATGGAGAACGCACGCACGTTTCATGAACCCGTGTGCATGTGCGGAAGAAGTTCTTGACAGTTCTTGAACGAGGTCATCATCACCGTGATCAGTGAGCCCCAGCAGCTGGTCATGACTTGTTATCGGATGCGGTCGTGATCGCGGTGACGAGGGGTCCATATGGAGTGAAGTATGAGGTATAGTACAGCTTGTTGGAAATTGTGAATGCCTTGGTCATTTCGTCGACAAATTGTCTGTCGGTGTAGGCCGTCGAGGCTGGTAGGCTTTTATAGTGCTCCGTAGACGAACATCAGTGGATGGCGCTTGTCGTATTCGTAGACTACCTGGGCGTATGTGGCCTACGTAGCCTAGTCTACAGAGCGGCTGTCAATCAATCTGGCATCATCCTCGGTCAGCATGAGGCCATTGCCCAGCCTCGTAAGAAATGAAGAGGACACTGCGTCGCTCTGGCGGACTAAGTGCACTTTACGGTGCGATGATGTGAATATCATACGTACTACCAGTGCTTCAATATAGCTTGCTGAATCATAGGAATACAAATGTTGTGTTTATTAGACTGCTATAAATTAAAGCGGAGCGAACACTGGAACCACCGACGTTAATCTGATATGACTCCTGTACCGTAGGAGTATCATGTAGTGTTTATTGCTTTTTTGAAAAACTAGATAGCGAGCACCACAACCACAATTGACGTTGCACCGACATTAGGCCTGCATAGGCTGTTTTTCCAAACCAGTTTGTAGACCTGGCGTGGCTCTGTGGTAGAATACCTGATTGCAACGCAGAATGCTCGGGTTCGATTCCTGCTGGGATCCTAATTTTCATTCTTTCCATTCGTCGGGTCAACGCTACCGATGTCGGTTTCTCTTAACGCTCTCCCATTTAAGTTACCAATGTCTGTTATCGCCGTTCCTACTTCCTGGGTATAAACTGTCAATCACCTGTGGCGCATACCCGTACACCGCGGCCCGCGGTAAACGGGTATGTGCCACACGCGTCTGGAGGAAAGGGTTTGACGACGTATGCGACCGGATTTTCACGTTATTCATGTCATGACCCGACAGTCATATTTGTCAAATCCTCTTACCCTCCCATGCCAATTTTGGTCTACACAAAGTTAAGGGGGCGATCATGAGAACATCCAGACGTATACGCCGCCAGATAGATAGAAACGCTCAAAGGGCCAAAGGTTCGCTAAGAAATGCTTCGCATTTAAAAAAAAGTTGGACGAGATATGAAGATGAGACTAAGGGCGTTTTAACGGTTGCTCCGCGCATATACAGGTAAATTTGTTGGTCATCGGTTAGTTAATTAATTACAAGTACTTGCCTCCATAATTACTTACATCTTACATGCATAATTACTTGCATAACTGTGAATTTTCGGACGTCAAATTTCGCATCCGGCATTCGAAAACATCATGCGAAGAAATTTCCGGCCCGCTAATATGTTGCGCTAACAGCGCGAGCTCACTCGGCACGTTTGAGATAAGGTTTCATGGCTATAGCTTTAAAGATTCTTGAATATATTTCGTCTCCTTTTGCACTCTGGAAGTTGCTTCTTAATGAATGCGTCAATGGCAGCCATCACAAAACACGACGCTCCTGCACACGAGACGCAAGAGCAATTTTGGGGACCTTCACTGTATATCTCCCGGCAGACGGTTTTTTTTTTTTTCGTACTTTTTATTTGCATCATGCATCACACGGTACAACTGTTACACATGATGTTAAAAATGAATAAAATGAATAAAATGATTGAATTAGTATAGAGCCGGGGTGCCCGCGCGCGCTGTGGCCACCCCAAATGCACCTTACAACACATGCTGTGGCAATGCCCTGCGTTGCGCGAGAGCAGCGAGTCTCCCTCTACGGAGGCGGACTGGAACTATCTGCTCACTAGCCAAGACAAAGGAGACCAGCTTAGGGCCATCCAGAGGGCCCGCGACATGGCCGTGGAGTTTAACCTCCCCGTCCCGTCGTGGCCCACCGGTGTCACCCCCTAAGGGGGGTCGAGCGCCGCCTCCGGATAATAATGAAGTTCTTTGCCTGCCTGCCTGCCTGATTTACGGTTGAGAACATTCTCGTTATTTCAACACAGCATGTAAGAACGGGGCTATCGAGAAAGGCCGCAGTGGGACGCTGTGTCTTATACATAAGGCTCCGTGTATTCGGAGTCTATTTTTCTTGAAATTCGGAGGGTGTTTTTCGGAGTTTATTTCACGTATCTCCAATTCTCCGAAATTCGGTGTTTAATTTTGCATTACGAGTTGTTGCAATTTTAGTTATAAATTTTACTTCCAATAAAAATGCGTTGCATCGTTGCTGATCACCCTGTTTTTCGATGCTTTGATGTTTTTTCACTTCCTGTTCATTTACCCTATTAATAAGGCCGTTGATGTGCACTGCTGTAAACTCGCCACAGTGTACTTTGGGGGTGAGCAAGAGCTAGTCAAGCTGCTTCTCAGCTTTTTCTCCCAGACTCCCTCGTCTTGATGAAAAATAGAGGACCTATATATTATTATTATTCTCAGTACTCCGAAATCTTAGATGAAATGCTATCTGAACACGAGAAAATGCGACCACACTAAGTGTATTTTAGATGTCTAGAAGGTTTGAACGCACAAACACATATACATGCAAGCAAGCACAAATACTTTAATACAAAACACCTACGTTTGTTCGTATTACAGCTTGTAATAGACGCAAGCATACTTTACGAGGTTGCTGCCGCTGATGGAGGCGCGCTTCTTTCGATTGATGATTCATAGCTTTGAAAATGCCCTTTTAACTTGAAATCGGAGTTTATCGGATAAATCCGAATTGTCAAAACTTTTACCGGTGAGTGTCAGTGGAGTAGCCAGGGGGGGGGGGCACACCGGGCCCGTGCCCCCCCCCCCTCGATTTTTTTTTTTTTTTTTGCCATGGCATACACAGCAGAAGATGACACTCGACCACATCTGCCTGTCCTGCCCCACTTTTGATAATGGAGGTGCCCCCCCCCCCCCCCCGAAAAAAATTCTGCCTACGCGCCTGGAGAGTGTTTATCGGATTATTTCGGATTTATCCGAAAACACGGAGCCCTTACAGTTACACTGCATTACCGGCACGACTTTGTTTATGTATAGTGTAAGTATTGGGGTGTCTTTGCATTTGTTTGCATTGAAAATTGGGTACCGTGGCAGAAATCTGAACCCGCACCATGGTGTTTTGTGGCAGAGCGCAACATATATGCATGTATATATAGTCAACCACGTTAGAGAGCTTATCACGCCTTTGAATTTCCCAAGGCACCTGTATTCCCTTGTAGTACTAGAATGTGCTTGTTAACTTGTGGCGCAAGTGGAAGCCATAATATAATAATAAACTCGATGCTTGTGATGTGCAACACTACAAAAGACAGACAACGGGGAGCTGTACACTGCAGCGCGTACTGTACATCACTGTTCATTGCCACTATCTGCATTCAGAACGACATGATACAACGTGTATTTGCTGATGCATTATATAGTCCTGGAGAAATTGAATGAGAGGTGAGTGTTTTTCTTCATTACGCGCGTGCAAAAAAATGGTCAATACATTTCGCGATCTTTAAAAGGTTGCCGTCAAAACTAAATATGCTGCTACATAAGAGAGACTCAAAACAGCCTGCTGCGCGTTTAGCATATGTTACAAAGTAAGCCAATAAAGAAATGTCAAAACAAGCAGGTAGTAATATAAGGAGCCACAGAAAAAAAATGCTGAAAAATGCTCATATTTCTGGCCTTTTCTTCAAAAGCCAAGTTAGCCATTTTTTGCTTCAAAAAGGGGCTTGCTCAGACAACCGAATTTATTTTATTTTCAATAAAAGTGTTCTTTAACGCAAGCACAAGAATCATGAACGCGCAGAGAAAAATTTTGCTTCTCAAAATAAAAATATCTTGCACCAGCGTAAGTCGAATTTTCCAGCTAGTGTCACTTATTAATCTCGTGCTGAAACAAAGGCGTGCGCTGCAAAACTAAGTTAGGTTCCGATATGTGGAGGGATATCGCTATGCACTGGCGTAGCAGGGGGGGGGGGGAGGTTCGACCCCCTCCCCCGAAATTATTCTATTTTGCTTTTGTGCATATACCGCACACATACAAATGCATGCACGAACATACTTAAAGAATGGTTGAACCCCCCGGGTCCCCGAAAAAAATTCCTGGCTACGCCACTGTCGCTATGCCATATAATAAATAAAAAATGATCGCGACCCCCCGTCTCATTGCCCAATAACTGCACACACTCGCGAAAGTTTGAAGTAAAGTTGAAACTCGATTTAATGAAGTGATGACCACGCTCAAATTATTTTGTTAAGTTAGGAATTTAGTAAAATCGAGAAAGGGATTTTTTTTTCAGCCCTTCGAAACCTAAAATTGTAACGCAGCAATATCCAGAAGCTACCACGCCATTGTCCTTGCCGGCAACCCATGGCACCGCGTCCGAAAAAAAAAACCGCAATGCCAGCGCTTAGGACGGCCCAGACATCGGGTACACCACGTCCGGGCCCTGCAGGCCAGGTAGACGGTCACGTGAAGCTATGACAGGCTACCGATATACGATGGCGCGGAGAACGAATAGTGACTGTGCGGGCAGACCGCACGAGAAAGTTACGAGGATACTTTCTGTCGCATAAACGACGAAATAACGAAATCAGCCACCGCCGCCTCTAGCACCATCCGCTACATAAGAGCGCTACCGACTGTCTAGTCAGTCCGTTCTATACATGCACGCATGGCTGGCAGCCTGGCCAAAGTAAAGCTGGGGCCGTAACTAGGGCGCCTAGATGTTTTAACCCGATAGCGAACGTTAGAGCGTACGCTCGAAGAAAAACCCGTCTCTCTCAAAAATTAGAAAGAAATCACTCGGTCATTTGAAGAAAATCTTCGTTAAATCGGGTGTGGTGACCACATAATTAAGATGTTAATTCGGGGGGATGACAACACTGAACCCCATGGGTATTTGCCGGGGAATGGAAATTTGTTCGTTAGATCGGGAACTTCGTAAAATCGGGTTTCGTTCGATCGAGTTTTAACTGTAGTGGACGGAGCATCGCTATGTGCCCCAAATGCCTGCACTAATAATAATAACTCACAGGGTCTCTTACGCATTGGCCTAAGACGAATGGTCAAAGCCAGCTTCCTCTTCTTTTCCTGCAACATGATTTTTGCACAGCCTCCAGGATCGGAGGCATTGCGAGCTTTTGTGCACCTCACCTGGCTTTTGCACTGCCTCCGTGATCAGCCCACCTTTGACCAAGCGACGATATCATGTGGTGATGTCACAAATTTAGGCGATATGTGACGTCATCACGGTGGTGGCGATTTTTTGCATTGCTCGTGTCGACGCAGCCGACGGTCAATTTTCGCGTCTGATGAGTCATCTAAAGGCTCTATCTAAAACTGCATTTCAGCCTTTGACTAGCTTTATGGCGGTGTGACATTAGGAGCCACAAGAGCAGCTGATTGAAGTGCTTTTCTTTGGCAGGCGCTGCTTTGCCACGCACTCATCCATTTTATTTATTTATTTATTTATTTATTTATTCAAAATACCTTACAGGCCCAACAGGGCATAGCGTAAGGGGAACATCAAACTATTATGTACATGGCTATACACAACCTAAAAATCATAACAAAAATAATATCAAAAATAACTCTCCACTATCACGGGCATTAGAGCGCCCATGTGCTCCGCGAACATATGCTTTCCGGTGAAATTGATGTGTATCGGTTTCGGAATAGTCCTGATAACAATAAGAAGAACTATTAAAACGAATTGTTTCGAAAGACAGTTTAACATATTGTCGTGGTGTTGCCTGTGAAATCAGTCATAAGTGCCTAAGACTGCGATTGCAGTCTTTCCCTCTCATTTACAGAGAAATTTCGTGGTTAGAAAAGTTTCTGCTGTAAGAGAGCCTTTAAAACGATCGGAGTCAGACATTGAGAGTTAGAAGTAAGATCACTAAGATACTGTACAGAATACTGTAGATACTAACATTCTTTTTTTTGCGATGGTTATGAGTGGCTGTGGCTAAAGCTCTGGCTGTGGTTGTGGCTACTGTGGCTGTCAAAAGAAAAACTTCCCCCAGGGGGCGCAGGAACAGCGACACGCATCTTATTGCCACGTTGGATTTGATTGCCGGTACTCTTCCTAATTTTTTTTCGACGTTATTCTGGACGTTGAGCTTAATCATAAAACCTGTTGAGTCTACCAGATGATTCACGCAGAAGCCTGTCAGCAGTAATTTGTGAAAAGCGAGTAGTTTCCTTAAGCTCAGCTGTTTTTGATGGTAGTCGAAGAAAGAGAAATCGCCATCCATCGCTTCGCCTTCGTTTGTGTTTTGTGCATTTTCCCGAGCGCTGCATTATAACTAATTAAGAAAAGTCGCGAGTGTCAGTCATCAAGGTCCATTTTAAAGAAATACCAGTTCGTAAGTCTTTTGCCATCGCGTTGGAACGTCTGTCTGTCCGAGCGTCGTTCAATGGGTGTCAATTAAACTTGAGCAGTTCTGCTGTTCGTGGCAGCAGCTTTTGAATCTTCCGTAACTCGCCGCTTAGTTTTGCTTCTGTCTCCGGTTTCTCAGGCAAACATGAAGGTGAAAGAAATAGATAGAACGGCCAACGTCGCCTGGTCGCCGGCGGTGCACCACCCGATTTACATTGCAGCCGGCACAGCCGCCCAGCAGCTGGATTCTACGTTCAGGTACTCTTGCCGCTGGGATTTTCTCTTATGGCCCTTCATGAACTTTTCTTTCTTAGATGTGTGTGACATGCTTTATCGCAGTCTTCTACCAGTTTCCGCGTTTGTCTTGTGATTGCGGCCAGCTCACTCATTTGCTCGGCGCATTACAGCACGTCGGCTGCACTGGAGATATATGCACTGAACCTTACGGAACCAGGATTGGATATGGGACTTGTCGGAACGCTAGATTCAGATCACAGGTGGGCATAATGTTTACCATTCCGCAGTTCAGCATGTGGCGGGTTTGTCCGAATGGGACTTGTTAGTTTCAGCGAAAACCGATAAATCTTTACTGACATGTGTGTCTCGCAGTTGGCTTGTGGTGAATTTTCTTTTCTTTTTTATCTAAGGTGATATCGTGCGTATCTCGTTGTCCTGGAAGTGAAACGGAAAAAATTAAAGGTCGATCAAAGAGCAATAAAACAGCCTGTTGCTTCTTGATCTGCCCTTGTTTACCTATACATGTATTTATATTGAATACAGTGTTTGGTATAAACATGTGTCGTGTTTTGGGACGTTTTGTACTCTTCCAGGTAGAAGTACCCGAGTTGGAACTGAAGTGTTACATAGCAGGGCTTTGTGCAACGTGTCTGCTTATTCTGCTGCTGTACAAGCGTGTGTGCTAGCACTGCCTGCCAGCAGCGTCTTGTATATTCGTCGCGATATGGCCACAGTTTTAGTAGTGTCAGGGACAAACTTGATCTGGACGTTCCAGCAGCAGCTGAATTCAATCTGCCAGTGTCAGCCATGCTGTAAGCAGAGTTCACGACCACTTAGAATAAACGCACGGCACACTCTCTTTGCAGTTTTCTAGCTTCTCTGTGACATCACCTTTGCAAAGTAATTGGCACGAGGTGACACATTACAGGCTAGCGTAATTTTTCTGTCCGGGCTAAAGCTAGTTGTCTCTTATGAGCACCTTAATTGAAAATTGCAAGAATTTTTAAATATTTTATTTGAACGTGAGTCTTGGGACTTGAAATGTGTGACTGGTGGAGCAGCCTTTGCTAGCATGGGATAGTACATGTTAACGTAATGTCAATAGGAAACGAGGCCATTGTATGTTCTATGGGCTTGCTATGAACAGGAAGTGTTTGGATTTGTTCTGAAGTGAACCCATGTCTATTTTCAAAGATCAAGAGATATTAATAGTGATCCAACAGTTAAAAGAGGACACTTTTTTGTTGTCCCTCCAGGATTTTATGGCTGCAGCTTTTCTGCAGATATACTGTGCCGAATCACGTTTCTATACGGAAATCATTGGCAATGTTTTGCTTGAAAACGACGGTCTCCATGGATATGTAGTAATTTATAATCCTTTAACCACACCTGAGCAAATTGGTTGACAGCTTTCCATTGGAAACATTTTCATAGAAAGTATTCCGTGAATAATGCCATGCACCACATGAGGTGAACGCTGAACTTTTATCTTCTAGCCATATTAGGCAATTTTTGGCACATCATAGAGCTTCAAAAAGTAAATGCTTGACAAAAGTGATAGCTGAAACTTGCATCATGTGCCCTTAACACTTCATTCAAGTGACGGAAAATTTGTGCTTTGGTTGCCTCTACAAATGCTGTACAAAGCATGTGAAGACTCCAGTTTCAGTTCAAGGCACACAACTAGGCCAGCTTGATCACAGAGCTATGCTGATCAAGCACAGTGATAGGATATGAGGAGGCTTTTTGGTGCTCTTTAATTTGAGAACCATAGATTTGAAGCTGAAAGAATGGAGAAAAAAAAAAGGAACCAGGTACTTCCTCTGCAAGAAGGCGAAACAAGAGCTCCCTGCTCAATAGGTGCATAGCTGTTTTTCTACATCCATAAAGCCCCCTCCTTTCCCACATAATATGAGAAATGTAATGCAGGACTTGACTTGCACTTTTGCCCTCGAGATAGGTTAACATATAATGTAGGGTAAGCAATCATTCCTATGTTCTGTCTTTTGAAGTACTCCTGTGTGCTGTGTCAAATTCATGTGGGTTTAACACATTTACTGTATTGGCTGAATGTTTGTGGTTTTCAGGAATTCTTAATTCTTTCACTCTTTGTGTTTGTAAATGTAGTAAAACTGTTGATAGCACTACAGTTTTACTGCACACATTCTTCTAAATGAGTAACGTGGAGAATAATGTGGTGGTGAATGGTGTGTGGCATGGAGACCCACATAATTCCATATGCATGCATCCTGTGCTCACTTTTCTTGCCTGCATTATGCTATAAGGTGCCATGAATTCATTAAGAAATGTCTTACATTCCTATGGAACTAATGAAAAATGCACATTAATGTAGAAGGCATGTTCTATGGAAAGAGGTTCAGTTTAGTCAACAGTGTAATCTTGTGGACAAAAGTATGCAAACCAGGGATTCTGCGATAAAGCCAATTTCTCTTCCCCACCTATGAAAGTAACTTGATATTGAGCATTACACTCCAAACTTGGTAGTAGGAATGTTCTACTGCACTCATGATTTGCAGTCTCTGTGTGTGCCTGAATTGCGAATAAGTTCAGTTTTTTCAGGAAGCATGTGGTCTGATATACTTTTGCTCATGGGTGTACCAAAGTAGCATTGTTGCACAAAGGTAAAACAAGAAAGGTAAAGGACAGCATAAGGATGTGCTTGTCCAGTACTTAATCTCTTGTTTAATCTTTGTAATTACGAAATTGCCGAGGTGCTCTGTCTATAAGAAAGAGCTTTAATTGAATTGGTGTTACTAGTTGGTTGTTTAAAAAATTTCTTTAAAAAATACAGTGCAGCTTTATGGTTGCTTCTGCCTCTGAGTGTTGTGTATTATGTACTCAGGTTTCATAAGATAGCCTGGGGTTGCCATGGGATATCAGATGGCGAACTGGCCAGTGGTGTGCTTGTTGGCGGTGCTGACGCTGGCAACCTCCTGGTTTATGACCCAGCAAAGCTCATCAAGGGGGAGGATGCACTCATCTGCCAAAAGAACAAGCATACGGGCCCTGTATATGCACTTGATTTCAACACGTTTCAGGTGGGTTGCTTGATGTTATTGAATGTTTCAATGCTTCAGTTTGAATGCATTTGTGATTAAACTTATTGCCACTTTGAAAAAGCAAGTCCTATATCTGTTTTCCCATTTCATAGTGCAAACTGTGTTGTGTATGGCGGTGATGTTTTCTGTTAATAACGAGTGCAACGTTATTGGCTCCTGGCTGCAAGCATATATATAAGTTGAGTTGTGCTCAGTTATTATAAGCTTGTCATACTTTTGTTGAGAGTCATTCCTAGCTCATTGTCCTTGGTGTGGTGAAATATCTGTCAGCAGAATATACAGCTGTGGACTCTGAAAGAATGCATTAGGATGCCTGTTTTCTTCTACACCAGTGCAGAGCAGCATTGCTATTTTAGTGGACTTTCTGCTAGAACATTGCACTTATTTGGCTGCATATGTGTTCACCTTTGCAGATGTCTAGGAGTTTGAACTTGACCATAAGCATATTGCCCATTTCAGATTATTGGGTTGCCAGAGTGGCCGGGTTGGTGGTGCCACCTAGTGGCATAAACCTTAACCTGTGAACACACAGAACTGTGATTGGAATAGCTAATAACATCCTATGTAGCTGCTGGTGTAAAGGGTCTGCACCTGTAAAATTAGCGTACATCCTTTTTTTTTTATTTAACATGAGCAAGGACGTAACACAAAAACATGTTTAATGTTTAGACAGAAGTGTCGCGGAATATCAGCATTGCTGCTGCTGACCATGTCTGCAGTGACCCTGTACTTTGCGAAAGGGTAGTGCGTTTACTAGCTAGGATTCCTTATTGGCAGGTTACAGTGAAATTATTTCTCATATATTAATGAACTTTTAATAAATATTAGTGTAATAAAACCTCGAGTGAAATTGAAAGTGATCCCAGAAAAAAGAAACTTAGATAATAAAGGGAAGGGGGAAACAGTGTTTATTGAGATTCAGCCATTAACACAAACCTAAAATACTACCTGTGAAACTTGGTTTGCAAAACCCAGTTTGAAAATGCCTGTGATACTTGTAGATGTTGAACACTGTTCTAGCAAAAGCTATTCAAGAAAACAGCGAGAGATATATGTAGAGACTGTGTTTTCTGCTTTGAATTGACTTTCATGCTGCTAAAAAGTGACCTACAGTACACAATTAAAGGAGTACACAATTAGAAAGTTTTTACGTCTGTATCCTGCATGCATTTCTTGTTTAACATTTGATACTTGTTCTTTTGCGCCAGGAACATGGACGTCTGCAGGATTTTAACTTGGGGGGGGGGGGGTGTAAACCCGTGTTGCATTGTGGTGGAGTAGAGGGGCAAAGTAGCAAGAATGCAGTTCTAAAGAAAATGCATGCAAGGTAAACATTATTTGTAAACAAGATAAGGTCCAGAATCTTGACTCTCTCTCTCTGTTTGCTTGTTGAAGTAGCTGTCAGCGTTACGTATTTGGCTTGAAGCCTTAGTTAACCTCTAGAGTGCACAAATGATTATTTACATGAATGGTTATCTACTTCTAATGTGATCAGTTTAAAATGCACGTCAAGTGTACATGTTTCAAACTGGTCAGGCATATTTAGTTCAGTAAGACGAGAAGGAAATTTTGGTCACTTTGCAGAATACTTTTGTGAATAGGTGCATTGAAAACATGCTTTTTCTAGGCAAATCTTCTGGCTTCAGGGTCAACGGATTCAGAAATCTTCATCTGGGACCTTAATAGTCCCAATGCACCTATGACTCCCGGGGCCAAATCTCAGGTGGGTAAATGGCCCTTCACTGCTGCGCTGTCATTTTTAATGTTACTTTTTTATAACTCTACTTCTAATTCTGTAACCTAAGCACATCACTCCCGATTTATTTAGTGCTTGTCTTGCGTCTACTTCGCTTTCCCGTCTAGAGTGCTGCTGGCTTTTCAAACTTGCAATACAGTGTTGTGTATGCAAGTGTCCTCGTCATTTCTTCACATTATAGTAAAATATCTATGTTGTCTTGATACTGGTTTTATATGTACACTGCAAGTGCCAGTAGGCTAGAGCGCATATTCTACAAATTTTGATGAAAGCATAGTCATAATTTAACTTCTTTGTTTGGGACAGCACTCTCGTAATCTTGACTTTGTGTGTGTACAGTCAAGCCTCTATTTATAATGACGCCCAGTTAAATATCCATGATGTAACTAACTACTTTAGTTTCCCAAGGTTAGCTCTGTTGAAAAACATGTTTTATTTCTGTTCTTGTCTTTTTTTGCAATTTAGTTAAGTTGCTAGGTGATGCAGTTTCAGTTCAAAATTCTCGCACATTGCATGCCCACTGCTGATATAACAAATGAAAGAGTGGTAAACAATGGAAAGAGTGGTAAACAATGGGCAGCAAAAAACACCGTCGAGATAATGGAAGGGAACACATCACTATGCTATCACTTTCTCTCGTTTAAAAGCTGACTGTGCCCCTTAACTCATCGCGTAGCCTGCCCCACAGTGTAGCAGGCACCACGCTGTGCTCCAAGAGATCTTGCGCATTTTTCGCTTACAAAGGCCGGCTGTAATCACTGATTGGGACTTGCGCACCATGCCTATGCAGATAAGCATTGGAAATGCATGGAGACGAGATGTTGGCTACCCACAAGCACCCGAGTAGAACTTATCGCTAAGAATCCTATCATAATATGCATCTTCAACTATCTTTTTAGCTGCACCCGCTGTGGTAGCTTAGCATGTAGGGCGTCGTGTTACTAAACTCGAGGGCGCAGGTTTGGTTCCCAGCCACGGCGGCCACATTTCGATGGGGGCGAAATGCAAAGGACACCCGTGTGATTAGATTTAGGTGCACGTTAAATAACCCCAGGTGGTCAAAATTAATCCGGAGTCCCCCACTACGCCGCGCCTCAAATCATACCGTGGTTAGAAAGTAAAGCAGCATCGCCACCACCGCATGGGCCTAACAAAATATACACCGCACCTTAGCACGGTCAGAAAGTTTGCAGGGATGAGGAGGCCTCACTGCAGAGGCACTCCCACAGTGCGAGCTTAGTAGGCGATTCACTGCACACAAATTGCTCAGGACAGTTGGCGTCACATGACAGCAGGTACTATTGCGTTACAATGAAGTGGCGCTGGCTTTTGCTCTGTACAAGTACGCACACATATATTAGGGTAAAGCCTGACATGTTGTCTGCTCTGCCACCGTGTTAGCTGTCATAATTTCAAAATGCTCCTGGTATTGCCTCCATGCACTCTCGCTTGGGCTTGCGAGGAAGCTGTAATCTGGAGCTTTTTCTTCGCTTTGAGTTTCATCCCTGCTCTCGCGGCGAGCAATCGTGCTACTCCAGCTCTTCTCTTCTTCAGCAGCAGAGTGTACTTACTAATAGATGCAGGCCCATTCCAGAATTTTGTGAAGTTAATACAACTGTTGAAACAGGAACCTCTAATGCAGTGGTTCTCAGCCGTGAATGTTTTGGGGACCCCTTGTGATCCGGCGGAAGGGATGAGGGACCCCTTGCAGTTAGTAAAAAAATAAAAGGAGGGGGGGGGGGGGGGTAAGAAATTAACACAACATGCATTGTGAAATAGGTGCCTTTTGTTTCTCCCTGGCAAAGAATGGTCAAACTAATGTGCCACGCCGATTCGATCGTGACAGCTTGTCAATAAGTTGTGCGTTCTGCAGCCACATTCAACCTGTTTGTAGCTATGTTTGCTCTTCAAATATGCAAGCCTGGATAAAGCGTGCTCGCGTGATATGTCGTAGAAAGCTGCAACAAAAGCTTTACAGCCCAAATTCGCTCTATTGATTACAGCCATCACATAGAAAAGGTGAAACATAAGTCAGCTCCGCTGCAATGCAAAATTGTCATGCGGTGAAGCATACAAAAATTTAGAAGGGGCCGTTGTCATAGTCTGGCTCCAAAAAAACGTGTTATTTTTTTTTTCGACGAGGGGTTTTCACGGACCCCCAAAAATGGCTTCGCGGACCCCCATTTGAGAACCACTGCTCTAATGAATTTTTGCACTGCAAGTTTGACTTTGTTATGTGAGGCCTTGACTGTACAGCATCTGGCAAAACCAAGTTTAACAGAGTCATTCAGATCATCTCCAGCACCTCCACTCATATTCGTTTCTCTATCTAATGAACCCTATTAATGTGTTCCACCATTCCAGTAACCAACTTGTACAGCTCACAATGACTGAAGGATGCCCAGTCTCTTAATAATGTTTTATTGGACAGCCACATGAAGACATCAGTTGCCTGGCATGGAATCGGCAAGTGCAGCACATCTTGGCTTCTACCTTTCCGGCACGATGCATTGTCTGGGACTTGCGCAAGAATGAGCCCATTATCAAGGTGTCGGACACTACTGCCAGGGTTAGTTCTTACAGTGTTCTGCACTTTCTTGTGTCATGCTTCTAGTTGTGAGCGAAAAATGCACGTTGATAGCATATTTCATAAAGTGCAGAGACTGACGTAATATCTCATAACACTTTGAAATTGTACTATAACTAACTGGCGAGAAAATTACAAGGAACTGCCAGACCTTTGAAAGATTAATTAGTCATAAATATTCAGTACAATATAGTTACCTAACATCTAGGCAGATACATAATGCACAGGGATTGATTGTGATGTTGGAGGTACGTTTCTTTCATTCAGTGTAATTTAGATGTTGCACACTTTGCCATGTAAAGCAACCTGTTTAATCAGCTGTGCACAGAAAACAACTTCGTGAGACATTGACTTTGTTATTACTACTTGCCAGTAAGACAGTCGTGGGTGTAATGGCAGTTATGCTCAAGAAGCACGATTACAAATTTCCTTATTTGGAATTATTTGTCTGCTGGGAAAAATGAAGACACAGACTTTTCTGTCTTTCAAAAGTTGCTTGATGTAGTAGCACACCGCGACAGAAGATAGTCGGTGCTTGCGTGCGATGTAGTTAAGGAACACATACTATTATGTTCCATGACAGTGGACCCTTTCGGCTCTTCGTATGCATCACCGCAATACGTTACGTAGGCTGTAAAAGTATGTTGTACATAGATTCATTTTAAGGGGTGCGGACTGTACTATATATGCAAACTGAATCCTCTGACACTGAACTCATTTACTGCAACAGCATAAAGTATGTGAGCATGCTGTAAAGTTGCACACCTTTGAGTGTGTGCAACTTGGTGTGGGGCTGCCTATACAAAGTAGTGTTGCATGCAGGTGCATTGTAAGGCTGTGGCATGGCACCCTGAAGTGGCCACTCAGCTGTGCCTGGCCTCTGAGGATGACCATGCACCTGTGGTGCAACTTTGGGATTTGCGATTTGCCACCTCTCCACTAAAGACCCTCGAGCACCATCAGAAGTGAGTGGATCAGCGTTGCCTCTGTGACTGCATTAGGGTGATAATTATTCGCATTGCAGAAACTGAGTGAGGAAGTGTATTATGATGTTGTGGCGTATCTCTCTTCTTGTACTCCCGCCAAAACTGGTTTGTAGAAACAAGTACTGTACTATCATACTAAATTATTTAGGCCATTCTGATCCAGTACATTTAAGTCGAAAACATAATGTATTCCTTGAAGAACACCACCAACATATACTAGGTAGTAAATCTGCATTAGCCAATTGGACGTCTGCAAAAGCAAAACTACTATTTTCATGACGATTGGAAAAACCATAAAATAATCCTTTAAAGGGCAGCGACACTGTTCTTGAAGTTGTGACAACACCTCGCCATGATGTCATAGATTTGGTGAGCATCTGTATCGCTCTAGTTAAATTGCTTATTGGTTAAGAAGATTAAGGAGCTAAAGGCTCACTATAACAGCAAGCTTTTGAGCACTCCTTCCTTGCAAAAATGATGCATATATAAAAAAATAAAGGTAATGCTTTGCATGTGTGTGCATTATAGGGCCATTTCTTGTTGAATGAAGCATAGAAACAGAGTGTGCTGATGCTTGAACTCCTCTTAGCTGTTGTTAAACCTGACCCTTTTGGCACTGGAGTGCAGTATAGTATATACAGACGTGCGATATACAATGGCCTGATTCTGAAGTTCTGGGAAGTCTGTACCATGACCGATTGATGAGGCATAATGAGAGAGTTTTATTCACTTGTTTGTTCTGTGGTACCTTTTTATGCAAGAGGCCTTGAGTGGTCTAGTTCACTGTGTCAAACTTGACTGCCCACACTTGCAGGGGTGTTCTGGCTATTGCTTGGTGCCCACAAGACCCAGACCTCCTGTTGTCATGTGGAAAGGACAACAGGATACTCTGCTGGAACCCAAATTCTAATGTACAGGGTGGAGAGGTGAGCTGTTTTAAAGAAATGTTGTTTGTTGAACATGAAAGAGGTGAGAGACATTCGCTTAAATCTTCGGTTGAGTGGGCAACCTTCATGCTGTTCCATGTCTGGTGAATCATTTCCGATGTGCCACTTATGCATAACAAATGAAATAAAAAAATGTACTTAGTTTAGATCCTGAATCTAGCGAGTGTAATTGTCATTGTTTATATAATAAAGCAAAGGGCCATTAGCATGGCGTGTTGAGCTGAATACACATTATCCTCTTATCAGAAAATCATGGGTTCGATCCCGGCCACGGCGGTCACATTTCGATGGTGGTGAAGTGCTAGAGGCCCGTGTACTTAGATTTAAGTGCATGCTAAAGAACCCCAGAGGGCTGTAAATTCCGGAGCTCTCCACTAAGGCATGCATCATGATCGTATCGTGGCTTTGGCACGTAAAACCCCAGAAATAATTAATAATGAATATGTTCTCCTCTTTCCCAATACGGCAATGTGGTATTAATTTGAAATCTCTTCAGTTGACTTGAAGCATAACTTGAACTGCACAGCTAGCTCTGGCAAAGTTTTGTGTGTTTGAATTGGAAAAACTACCGCGAATTCAAACACTGAAGTTTCTCGTGCCTATGAAATGCTTTTTAGAATAAGTCGCATCACGTTGCCTCTCGCATCAGCCTTTATAACTTTATGATAACGGGACTGCCTGCACTTGATTTGGGGGAAGACTGCTCACACGTATATATATATACATACCAACCACCTTGGCTCGCTGGGCCATATGCACTCCATGCAAGGTACACAAGTGCAGCAGGGTAGTCTCATGCTTTCCTGACCCCTGTTTCCTCCTCAAACTTTTCCACCGCGTGTGTGCTCTTTCTCTTTCCCCTCTGCCCTTTTCACTAGAGTGTACTCGCCTACGGCCACGGAGTCTCTGCCAGCTGTCAGGAGAGGATGTGGCCTTCGCCACTTAATCAACAGAGGTTGCCTGCTCTATATGTCATTTGAAATACTTTCCTTCAACCAACAACCCCCAGCTCCCACTTCCAAAAAAAAACTTGTGCGTGCTTACTCCCCCCTCCCCCGCTATCATAGCTAAGATGGCACAGGCAGTAGCCATGTACCCATCCAGGAATGTGTCTTCGATCATTGGTGCTATATTCAAAGGGGCTTCCATTATAGCTTGAACTCTGTTTCATTCTGAGAAATTCTGGTCCCTTTGGAATTTGAAATGAGGCTCCACTGTAAATGTACACACCTAGATTGGGCAAAATCAGGCAAGCCGACTACTGCTGTATACCCTGCCAAAGTTTTAAGATGCAGTTTGTTATCACCTTTGTGCTATCGCATGCTCATCTGAGAAAGCTGGAATTTTTTCATGGCTTTAGAAAAAGGAAAAAGAAAAGCCTTGTATTCAGTGTACATTTTAGGCAACGTTTATTGAGGTATCAGATTAATTTTTTTTGTTAGCAGTTGTGCAACACGTCAAGAGATGCAAACTTGTACTTAGTGCTTAGTATGTAGTATGTACTATTGTTTAGGACATAGTTACGCCACATTCCTGCCCTAATTTTGAGGCACCTAATTTTGAGGCTATAAAATGCCTGCTGTAGGCTTCCTCTGTATGCATAGACAGTCCGCACAAAGTGTTGGACACAGCAGACGTTTAAAATATATTTTAATTTGCTACTAAAGTGTGCCTAAATATTCGTTCTCACGATCAAGACCCATCGCTAACCGACGTCACTGTGCAGGAAGCGTAACGAAAGCTTTAATGACGTCCTACCACATAAGAGTGATGTGCAATGAGCGGTGACCTGCAGCACCGCTGCACTTGTCAAGCCTAGAGAGAGCCCACATTCGCTAGTTTTTCGGAGTGTGTTGCCGAACTAGCCAAGCTTTCTGGCATTTTGCAAAGTGCTCTGCATCGTCACACAAACCTGGAAGACATGAGAGAATTTTAATTTGTGTGCACGCTTCCTTACGTCAGCGCCTGGGTTACTGTAGCTGTAAACATGAGGGGCTGGATAAGTGGAGCCATCTGGTGGTGCTAAGATGAACCAGGCAAACACAGAATTGCTTTTGCCAAGACCTAGTTTGTTCTACTTCTCTGCTGGTGTAAATTCTTGGCAGTGGCGTAATTTCGAATGTGCTGCCTTTTCAAAAATTTTTTCGTCAAGGACACTCGTTGAAAACAAAAACATTCAATAATTGTGGTTGTCCGAAGCGTCGCAAGGTGTCGATACCATTGTCTGGTAACCCAGTATTTCGCAAATACCTCTGTGTATACTGGAATATTGTGCATACTAAAATTCTCTATTAGAGAATTTTAGCGAGTGTTGAAAGCATCCGGACGGTTGCTCACTGCGTGTATGCGAGTACAGACAATGCAGCACTGTGTGCGTTACGGCTTTGTGGGTCCACGTGACCAAGCATCCTAGACACTGATGTCACTGTTCAGCTCGGTGCCCAGAAACCGAAGCCGAAAGCCGATCATATAACGCGATTTGAAACTAATTACCGAAAATATATGAACGTTTGAGTGTGTGTTATGCTTCCTGGAGCAGTAAGAAACGTTTGGAACAAAGAACGCACAATCCACAAATTTGATGTCTCAGCCCCTTTAAGGTTCCACTGTAATACGCTGAATCTTCAGGTGGAATGGTGGGTATGTCAGAACCTTTTCTTGGGAGGAGTTCATCTTTTTCATTTATCATCCTCTTCTGATACCGCTGTAAAGTGTACTTCTGGTGTTGCAGGTTGTGTGTGAAATCCCAACTGGCAACCAATGGCACTTCGATGTGGCCTGGTGCCCACGTAACCCAGCAGTCATCTCGAGTGCTTCTTTTGACGGCCATGTGGGCATCTACTCGCTCCTCGGAGGGCAGCAGCAGGCCCAGGCAAGCCCCAAGCTTGCGGAGTCCTTTCCTGGTGCTGATACACTGGCTCAACTGCCACAACAGTACCAGCAGCAGCAACAACAGCAACGGGGTGTCACCATCTCTCTCCTCAAGCCACCGAAGTGGCTCCGCAAGCCTGTTGGTGCTTCCTTTGGGGTGCGTGTTTTCCTTGAGTGACAAGGGCTCAGGACCATTAAACCGTCACTTTTAATATTTTTTTAATGTTTGCATATTGTAGCAGTTTAAAGGAGTACTGACACAAAAAAATTCGAAGGCGAGATAACCTGTGGGATAGATTTGTGTGGACACACACGCATCATCTACGAAATATCAATGGATAATATAGCCTAGAACATATTTAAAATTACGTTTAAAGTGCGCGTCGCGCCACTGCACGCGAAACGCGCCTTTGGTGTTCTCGTAAACAACCAACTGCCACCTGCCTCACGAGCTTGTGTTGGCTGCCACGATTGTTGCGGGCGCTCTGTCCCACTCTCTTCTAGCAGACCTTTTCAACGAAAAGGAGAGGGGGCTTGCGCGGGAGTACAAAGGCTCATGTCCTCGCCTCGCCTCGGCAATGCATCTTGGGGGGGTCACGCATATTTACAGCGCCTCAGAGGGCATTGTAGCAGCACCCAGGAAGCTTTCGTTGAAAAGAGTTGTCAACACGTGCGCGCGGTTTTGTGCGCTCACGTAGCCAGCTATGTTTACATAAACACCACTCTGGGTCCCGCCTCCCTCGGTGCTCTCTGAAACTGAAACTGTGTCTGGGTACTATAAGACAGTCTCCAAATAATTAACGATCCCGCGCTCGAGCAAACGAGCTTTCCAGCCGTGATAAGTGGGTCGTTAACTACTTATTGCAACAGAAAAAAGAAGATGAAAAATTTTGGTGTCAGTGCTCCTTTAATGTGAGTAAATTTTTAGTTTACACAGTGTTTTTTCCGGTTGCTCTTTATTAACTCTTTGCGGTCCGTTTTCGGGCCCCTCCCGCCAACGCAACATGGCTGCAGCAGTCCGTTGTCCGGTGCAGCAGGACAACCTCTTTCGTGTTTGATTCTCGTGTTCGTTTCCTCATTGCATTAATGTGCCATCCCTAGAAGAGTAAGCAAACTTCTTTTACCTGAGCTTTGCTTTTTTTTAATTTCATACCAGAACGGACGGAAGGTGGGTAAAGGGTTTCGGACCCCAAAGGATCAATGTAGTTGTATTGCCATGTGTACATTGTTCTACTTTTTTTTGTTATTGCTAGAGGCCATTTCTTGCCAGAACGTCACTGTTACCACATTATCACTCAGCATAAGACGTGCATGGCATATTTGAAATTTCATGATTGTTGTCATCTCTTCCATAGCAAAAGAGACCCATCTAATCAAAATGTGCACCGTAAAAGCTGGTTCATTCGGATTTCATGGGACCTTAAAAAATGTCCGAATTAACCGAATGCCGAATTATCGGAAGCATCAACAAAACAATAAACAAGTGGCTATTACATCAATGCACTTTCGTTTTCTTGGTGAATACGTAAATCCAGTACTTATTTTGCATAAGCGCTGCGTAAAACCTGTAATTTTCATCATTTGTGACTTTGTTCAAAATGTGACTGCAGCTGAAGCTCTTCACCTTCAACAGTTCCCACCATGTTTGAGTTTTATGTCATTTTATGCATGTGTAGTCAAAACTAAGCTACTGAGTGCTGCATTCGCTGTGGACGAAACCGTGGTTGCTAAAGGCATGATCATGACATCAATGCAGTTATGAAGGCACGCATGCGACCTGCGTCCAGAGTCAAAACGAAACTGCTAAGTGCCACGTATGCTGCTGAATAAACCTGGCTCGCTCATGCACAATCATGGATGACGACTATGCAGTTCTGAAGGCACATAGTGAAAACCATACTACTGCTTCTCACAGCTTTGACTTCAGTCGCTATCAACGTGATCATAGATAGAGCTCATGCAGGTTTGCGCGTGCCGAGTAAAAACGAAAACGAAACAAGTTTGCCACAGCTGCTGGAGCTTTGTTCGCCATCAATGAAGGCCCGCGGCCGTTTCGGTTGTTTGCGAATGCCGTTTTCACTCCTTTGCATCTCAGATTTGCAGCGCTTTGTGCTAGGTGCGCTCAGAGTATCATCCGAATTAACCAGGTTGCAGTGAAATATGGCCGAATTAACGAGAGTTTGATGTTGTTATAGAATGCTTATGCTTGCCGGGATTGGGGAACACGTCTGAATTATCAGATATTCCTATTTAACGGGGTTCGAATTAACAAGCTTTTACTGTACATGCATAAATAGTGCATGAAATAGACCAGTGGGTTCAGATTCATTGTGATTTGAGTGTTTGTTTTTCTTGTTGCAAGCTGGCCCTAAAAAGGAGTAAAGTTCTCAAGTTATATTTCTGGAGGTGTTTAATTGTTCATCATTAAAACGTGGTAGTATGTATTCTTTTTGAAACAGAGAGCTTTATTTGCAAGTAAAATGCTTATATATTTTGCTTGTCTTGCACTGGGGAGAAGAGACAATATGAGAGGTCATACTGGTGACTGAACCTTTTCTTCTAAAACTGGAATTTCTGCTGTACATTTTATCTAAACACTAAAGCTTTTTAAAATTTATTAGCTTGTCCATGTTTTGGCTGTCTGTCAATTTACAAATGATGAGGCTAGTTTGTAGGGAGAGTTGCTTCCATTCTTAAAGTGAGACATGGGTCTTAAAGCTGTAATTTTTTTTTTAGAAACAAGTGCAATAGAAGTTAGCATGCCTGTTTGGTTTGAAGTTTGTCCAAATATCTGTCGCTTTCACCGCATATATTTCCGTCGCCATATTCGAGAACATCAGAATATGCATTTTTCAAATCATACATAAACTGATTAAGGAAAATATTCTATTTGTATTTGAAATTTCGAATATTCGCACACCTCTAGTTATGAACATTGGATGGCTTTTGCATTGTATCTGGATCAGTGAGTTGCCTGACTCAGTGTCAAGAATGTTGTTGCCTTCAGATGCTCTATTCAGCGCTGATATTACATAAATGCGATCAGCCAAGAATATTACTGGTTCCAGATTCATGTGGTATGTGCTGCATGGCCAGTGGGCTATTTTCTGGGATACCACTAATCTTGAAATTCCGTTTATCTAAAAAATATTCCCATTTTTACATTTTCGAGTTAACGGGGTTTTACTGTAAAAGCATGGCAGTGCTTCTTTTTTTTTTTTTCTAGCAGCACTCAAAGCTCTGCATTTTCTCTGTGTTTCTTTGCTTCTGATGGCTGGCCATATTCTGCTTGCTTTTACAGTTTGGAGGAAAGCTGATTTCATTTACCAAGCAACAGCCACAGCAGCAGTCATCGGGTGGTGTGCCTGTGGCTCAACTGATTCATATCAGTCAAGTAGTAACAGAAGAGGCCCTGATGACAAGGTCGTCTGAACTGGAGGCTGCTTTGAGCACTGGCACTTTTGCTGACTTCTGTCAGCGCAAGGTTCAAGACTGCCAGGAAGACCCAAACCTGAGGCTCGCCTGGTCTTTCCTTCAGGTGTGTGCCACATAAGGTACTTTTGGCCAGTGGCAAGAGTTTCCTACTTTGCATTTACTTTGCCAGCACCACGGCTGTGCAAACTATCACTGTGCTCTGTCCTTGTGGCACAGGTGCCAGCCAGATGCTTCTGGGAGATGTTTATCTGGAAATTGCGATGAAATTGTACTTTGGCTAAGTTGGTTATAGAGAGTAGTCTAGCGAAGCATTCTTTTTAAAGCTGCAGGGCAGGTTGGTGTATTACTTTTTGCTTGCAAACCTTAAACAACACCTAAGCAGATGATGCACGCACCTGGTTGTTATTGGATATGATGCGACTCTTAGCATATCGCCTCTTGAGACATTTAGTTCATCATGACCAACCATGGGCACCACCGACTCGAGCTTGTGCTGAAGAGCATTGCATTTATATGTCCACATGTCACCTTTGGCAAGTGGTTATGGCAATTTTCTTTTTTTTTCACTTTTGGTGTCATTTGGTATACATTTCACTTTTGGTATATTTTTTGTCAGCTTTTTAAGTACTTGGAATACACTTGTATTTCAAACCTAAAATTTCACACGGAGGCTACTCTGTATGTACACTATTTGAAAGAAGGCTTTTTACATGGTCCATAACTTTATTGCATTTGAACTTTAAAGTTTAAACCCTTTCAGTGTTGTTTTTTTCTCTAGGATATGAAAAATTAAACAACAGTTTATTTTTAGTTGTGGAAAAGGAAACAAATGACAGGATAATGGGCAAATGCACTCTTCATGTCATAGGCATAGAGAGGCGCAGTTTTTTTCCCCCATGTGAAGGGTGGAGGGAGGGTACCAGCCCACTTGCCAAACACAGCCGTCAAAAAAAAAAAAAGTAAAAAAATAGATGCTCTTCCATCGACTACTGCTGCCTGAAGTGCCAAGGCTAATTGGAATAGCGGTTCTTCTATCAACAATAGACCATTTTCAAGCACACGAGCGCCACCAACGGGCGCGCAAGCACTCATGGGAAATGTGTGTACGCCGCCGCAGACGCCGCGACGAGCGCGCGGGCCTCGCGCTGTTGCTTTCTGCTTGCGTCGTGCCGGGACTTCTTAGACACAATGAATTTGGCAAGGTGCAACATGCTACTGCGCAATTCAATCACGAACTTCAGTCTTTAGCTGCGACGGCCTCTCGACGATTTGCACCTGTCCCACTGTTGGACTAGTTGAGCGACTCAGAAGCGTCACCTTTTATTTATTTATTTTTTGGCGCCAGTGCGCCTTACGGCATAAATGAAAAAAAAATACATCTCAGTTGCCTATTGGCCGATTCCACGAAAGATCGAAAAACGGTGGATACTTGATGTTTACGATTTTCTTGATAATTTTGTATGTGGTGCACATATGACTGCACAGCACGAAATCGCAGTTCGTTTTCAAATAAAAAATTTTTTCAACACACGAAAATTCTGCAAGCGTCGCCGGTTGACGACAACCATTTTTACGAAGAGTGCGTTTTCGTAAATTCGGAACCATGCTGGCAGCTACTGAAGCTCTATATTACAAATATCTTTCTTTTTAGCAGAAGTAGAAGTAAAGAGGAAATAGCTCTTATCATTTCATGGAATTCTGAGCAAATTATGTATTTTTAAAAATTCACGAAAAACGCGTTTTTGAAATTCAATCAAATTTGGGACGCTATGGCTTCTTCTGTGAACATCTTAGCTTGTTCATATTTGCAGTATCAATAGGCCTTTATGTGAATAATGAGCCTCTGCATTTGTATTTCTCTAATAATTTTCAAAGTAATAAATTTTCATGCTCGAAACACCAAAAAGACAAAAGTGCTTCTCTATTCAAAAATCTATAATAAAAAAACCCCAATCTCAATTTTGTTCAAAGTCCCCCAAAATGTTCTCAAAGGACTGCAAAATGATATCATGAAAAAACATGTTGCATCATTTTTATTAGAACAAAAGCAGAAAATTTCAAACATTGTGTTTCCAGAGCGTGGTGGCTACTGTGTAAAGGACATCTCTAGTAACACGCAAATACAGTAACACGTCTTTTTTCTTCTCTGAGCTACGCTAAACAACAGTAATGATCTATTGTCCGAAAGTAGGAACTGTTTTGTAAAGAAAAAAGATCGTTCCAATTAAATGTATTTGCGACACCACTTATTTCCTCGTCGACGGGCAGCACGGACATTTTCATTCCTTCGGATAATTTTTTTTTTTTTTTTAGTAAATGCGCTTATATAAAAGCAACAAAGCTGAACGCGAGATTTGTGTAGCTGAGTCGATCCTGCATTGTAAGAATGTGAGAAATCACAAATGGCGACAGTGGTGAACGGTGAGTACCGCAGTGCAACCTAAACACAGCAGCCACACATGGTTTGCCAGGCTTTGTCGCTCTGCACGAGAAAATGCTGGGGTGTCGATTGCGTTAGTTACACGATACATTTTTCACCGCTCGTCGCTCTCCCGCCCGGTCTCTGGATCCGCACCGTGCGGATCGTGTGGCGGATCGAGTGGCCCGCGCTACACGCCTTCGTGTAAACGGAGTAGCATGCGTTACGCGGACAGGTGCAAAGGGCGGCACGATAGACTCCCGCCTGAGCAGACTACAGCAACGAGCACGGCTGTGCCAGTCAGCCAAACACCACCCAAGATAGAAGTTAGGCATCCAAATTGTGCTTCAGTTTGGTGCAGGGGCGTAGCCAGAAATCTTTTTCGGGGGGGGGGTTCAACCATACTTTATGTATGCTCGTTCGTGCGTTTGTATGTGTGCGTGTATATATACACAAGCAAAATTGAAAAATTTCGGGGGGGGTTTGAACCCCCCCAACCCCCCCCCCCCCCCTTGGCTACGCCCCTGGTTTGGTGCAATCACTGTCCTACGCTCTGAAGGTGGCTATGGGTAGGCGTTATAGCCATGACCGAGTTCTTTTGTACGGACTACCTCATGGTGCACAAAAAGAAAATTCCGCTGCAGCGGAATTTTCGTTGTGTAGAAGATATCGGATCGAGTCTCTTTTGCGAAGGGTCATGAAGTAGGATGCGCGCTCAATTCAAGAGGCAGACCAGATCTGCCAGCACTGCTTCAAGAGATACAAGGACATGCAAAGCAAAGCAGATCCAATGCAAACAAGACGTGTTTTGTCCGTGGTCAGAACGGCTGCCACCAATCTTCACATTATCGATTCTTTTTAAACTCTGCATTGATCACATAAGGTTCGACAACGTACACATTTGGGCCAACAAAAACCAAACCTCTTGGCGACCGCTCTCCAGAAATTCATTTCCATTGATGAAGAGACCTTGCTTTTTATACCATTCTATCAATTCTGGCACAGCACAACATCATAAGGGACGCATGGAGGGAATGCGTTCTTTAGCATGCAAGATATGAATTATACTCAACTGAAATTGATGAAAGAAAAGGAGGCTACAACTGAAAGTGCCTACTGTGGACTGAGGGATGTCTAACACTGGCGTGAAGTCACAAACCACGCAAATGCATTTCATTAGAACGATCTTTTTCTTTACAAAACAGTTCCCACTTTCCGACAATAGATCAATACTGTTGTTTAGCGAGGCTCAGAGAAGAAAAAAGACGTGTTACAGTATTTTCTTGTTACTAGAGATGTCCTTTACGCAGTAGCCACCACTCTCTGGAAACACTGTTTGACATTTTCTGCTTTTGTTGTAATAAAAATGATGCAAAATATTTTTTCATAATATCATTCTGCAGTCCTTTGAGAACATTTTGTGGGACTTTGAACAAAATTGAGATTGGGGTTTTTTTATTATAGATTTTTGAATCGAGGAGCACTTTTGTCTTTTGGGTGTTTCGAGCATGAAAATTTACTACTTTGAAAATTATTAGAGAAATACAAATGCAGATGTTCATTATTCACATAAAGGCCTATTCATACTGCAAATATGAACAAGCTAAGATGTTCACAGAAGTAGCCATAGAGTCCCAAATATGACTGATTTTCAAAAACGCAGCGTTTTTCGTGAATTTTTAAAAATACATAATTTGCTCAGAATTCCATGAAATGGTAAGAGCTATTTCCTCTTTACTTTTACTTCCGCTAAAAAGAAAGATATCTGTAATATATAGCTTCAGTAGCTGCCAGCATGGTTGCGAATTTACGAAAACGCACTCTTCGTAAAATGGTCGTCGTCAACCGGCGACGCTTGCAAAATTTTCCTGTGTTGAAAAAATTTTTTATTTGAAAATGAACTGCGATTTCGTGCTGTGGAGTCATATGTGCACAACATACAAAATTATCAGGAAAATCAGAAACATCAAGTATGCACCGTTTTTTGATCTTTCGTGGAATCGACCAGGAGCGGTCTATGATTCGCGGATGCATTTGGAATCAACGTCCATCGACACTGTCGACGAGTACAGTGTGGGGTTCTGATATTTAAAGAGTACACTCGAAAGTGCAGTCGGCATTTGGGGAAATGAGATACATTTAATGCGTCGCACGCACCATATATGTAACGAACGATAAGTGCTTACTAACCTTTGTTGGTGCTATAACTACAGGTTGGGATAATACTTAGAGCGAAAAAAAGAAAGGAGCAGTACAAGGAAGGAAATGCACAAACCAGCGCTCACACACAACTGAAAGTTTGTTGCACGCTTAAAAAAAAGCATATATACAATAATGGGAGTGTGTCGCACGTGTCATGAAGAGGCACAAAAAAGTCAAACAACCAAGGCGCGTGTTTACAGTCGATTAATAAGGTCGAATTCCTTGTCATGTAACGACTGAGAAGGTTGACTGACACAATGTGTGGCGTTATTTGTGGCATGATATGCCTCCGAAATTTCTCGCGTTGTCTGATTAGGTTGTGGTACAAAATTACTGTGCTTTCGAAGATGGGATTACATTTTCATGACGGACATAGCGATACGAGATGATACGGCTCCATTCACTGAATTTCGATGCTCGCTGAGGCGCGTATTAATACATTACCAGTCTGGCCGATCTACATGTGGACACAAGAAAGAGAAATTTGCGGCTAACTCCTACACAATTTGCACAACAATTGGCATGCCTCTGACCGCATTTTTCTTTGCCCACCGCAGATCCCTGTGACCTTAATGCGACTAAGCTTATTTAGGGCGGCATACACAGCCTTCACCCCCACATCGCTTCCCTACGTTCTTCAGGCCATGCGACTTAATTATACATATGTGGAATAACTGCAATATTTATAGTTTCTTCATTATTTACGGATGGAGGACGTCCGTGTTAATCTTTCTTTGCCGTGCGAACAGATTTTTTCAAACCGATACGATACGCAGGATGTCCCGCTTCTTTGATCACTTTGCAGCTGGAAACTACTGCTCATCTTATGTGCGCAAGGTTTTTTCCAATGCCGTGCGTAATCATGACATCACATTTCCTCGTTTAACAATATTCGAATGCGCCGACGCGAAATTAAAGGCCTATTTCGCTGAATGCGGGCTCTACTGCCCGCAAATATGCTCCATAGTGAAACTTAGAAGCATGTATCAAGAAATTGCATATTATCAGAGCAAGGCATCTCGCAAGTGAATTCTAGAACCATCCCTTTTTCTTTAAACACGTTTAGAATGTGTTCACTTCTTTGTACAGCGCGTGACTTCTCAAATAAAATCAAATAATCATCTGTATACCTGAACACTATAACACCTCTCTACAGTTTGGTTAAACCCGATCACGAGCCGCTATGCCATTAATTGCCATAGCGGCTTGTGAACAAGTAATCTTTGAATAAATAAGAGTTTGGTGTTCCAGCTCACATTGCTCACGATAGCACGTTTTGACTGCACGTATCCGCTCGGTAATACCTACACTGACTGCATCATTCCTTTCGCATTTCATGCGTAGAGATACATGCAGGTGCGTCGGACATGTGTAGTATTTAGGATTAATAATAGTCAACCAGCGGTGACGCGTTTTTTTGTTTGGTGCTCCCACGGCACCAACGAAGAGCGAGCGACGGAACAGCCGGCGGGCTCGCCGTACACACTTTTCCCATAGTGCTTCGCGCGCCCCGCGGGGGGTTCTGGGATTGCTTGAAAATGGTCTATTGACACCTCAAAAATGGCGGGCACAGCTTTTATGGGAGTGTTGATCGCTGAAAGAAGAGCTGCTCTTCCAGTCACCAGCAGCACTCCTGATAGCAAACAGCAGCTTCTTAAGATTAAAAAAGAAAAATTCCATCAAAACAAGCGTGCAGAATATTTATTTGCTAGAGGTAAAGCCGGAAAGTAAATGTAATGTTGTAACCATGCCACAGCGTCCCCGATTTCTCGTTCGTCCTGCCATAAGTGGCGGCACTTGTTTCAGTTTCAAATGTTATAGTCGGCTCCCCAACTCCGGATTTCAAATGTCAATAAAATGAGTCGACCTGCAATTGTGCAAATACAGTAAATTTCCTGCTATAATATTTGGCTCGTATATTCACAGGCTCCCCCAACAACTGATCAGCAGCGTTTTCTGACCATGTTCAAAAAGTGTTGCTGGGCCCCTTTATGGCGATGCCGCACCTCCCCCCTCCCCCCACTCCTGTCCACGATTGGCCGCACAAAAGCATAAGCGAAAGAATGCTTTCACTTGTGCCATATGTTGCCGTCACTTCTAAAGTGGGCACAAAAAATCGCGCCGCTTTGAGAGCACAAGGTGGTAGTGCCTGCATAGTGTTGAAGGCTACAGTTTTGTCAGACCATATAGCAAGGAGCAGCAGGGAGGGGCTTGCACCAAGCAAAGGTTCCCATAGCCCCCATGCCTTCTTTATTCTGGGGAAGTGTTATTTGCCTAAAAGAAAGAAAAGAAAAAAAAAAGATATTTTCTTCCCCTTGCGTAGAGAGGGGTGGGGGTGAGCAGCAAATGTTGCCAGGTGGGGCAACATTTGCTGCTTTGGGCAGAAAAGCAGACTAGAAAGCAACATTGTTCTCAAAACAAACATGATTACATGCTTCCACAGGGGCACTTCAATCAACAGGTGAAGGTAAATCAACAGTTGAAAAGTTTAGTGGGCCTGCTGGAGCCATGTGGCAGCCACTCAGAGACATTGCAACAACCTTCAGGCATTTGCTTTTTGTGGATTTGTTTCTATGGGGTGGGGCTTGCCAAAGCAGCGTACTTGAAAACTGAGTAATATGCTTTCTGACAAGGTGGTGATAATGATGCAGCACTCCGTTGCATTGTGACAGAGGTATTGTGGCTTGAAAATAGAAGTTCTCCCGTAATTTTTGTGTAATTTTTCGGCACTTTGGCTGATACGACAATTTCTTAGAGCTCTTCTACGCTGGAGAAGTGCGTTTCGAATACATCTTGAAATTTTGGGGCGTTTGAATATTTCGAATAGTAGAAGTGTCTTTCGAATTGGATAAATCACCAAACAGTTTGAATAGAATATGTATTGATGTTACTACATTTCAAGTGCTAGCTGTGGACTGTTTGTGACATATCGTCATGCTGTAGCAGAATTCGTGATTTACACAGACTTTGATGTGCAAGGTGTGTACATCAACAGTGCACTAAAAATGTGTATATCTCATTATATTAAACACTGTTGCAATGCATGAAACTTTTCTGTGAATCTCACTTTACCTATGACCTCCTTTTAACCTTTTGTTTGCAGGCTAATTTTGAGGCATCTCCAAGGGCTAAAATGCTTTCACTGCTTGGCTATGACCCTGATGATGTGACAAGCCAGGTATATTTCTCTTTGTTTTCTAAGTCATGCTTACACTATTAAAGTTATGTGTGAATTGGCAATTTGAAGTTCAAGCAATATTTGAATATTTGCAGCTCAGTTCAGTGTACACCACACCTTTACTTTTTGGGTACTGTCGACATGTGTTAAACTAAACTTCTAGGGTTGACACATTTTTGTTCTTGTAACCTGGACTTTAAAGGGCCCCTCACCAGGTTTGACAGTTTTGAGCTAACGAGCGCAATGCATAGACTGAGCGTTCACGATCACGTCTGCCAAAATTTGCAACGCTACGCGCCGCGGAAACGGGTCAAATTTCAAGGTGAACGCTCCTTGCCCTTCCTCTCGCGGGCGCGTACTTTAGAGAATGAGGGGATGACGTGCATGAGAAAATGGCCCTACGTAGATGGTAGTGTTGTGACGTCGCTCCTCGACGTAGACGACTGTGCTCTGACGTCGCCAACAGTAGCACGTGACGCTGCGATAATTATTTGACACGACATGTGTAGTTTGTGTAATTTGTTCCTTGAATAGATTAATAAAACTTGAGAGAAATAATGAGACACACAAAGGGAATGTGTGCGTCTTTTTCATTTTTTTTTCATGAATTCCAGCGACATGCGGGGCTAATGTGCCTCCCTTTCCCATGCGTTCGTGTCCCCGCGGTTAGCGCATCGAGCAGACGCCAGCCCTGGATACGAAAGTGATGTTCTAGCGCGTTCGAGCACTCATTATGCTCGTTTATTCTACCGCGTCCAAGGAAACATTGTGGCACTGGCTCATGATACCGCCACTCTCGTGCCCGTAAAAATGTCTCAACTTCCATGCCCGTCCTGCAGAAACAGGCAGTACACCACAGAGAACGCCGACAAAACGCCCATGTCCGCTACATAAAAAAAAAAAGGTAGCGGCCGTGCAACGCCGCTCGCGTGCTCGGGCTGGCTCGGGCACGTCATGCGCACGTGACCATGCATGCGCATAACGTGTTCATGCGTATGTGTCAAGTGAAGAGGGCAGGGAAGGAATTTGGCTTGCGAAGGCTACACGGGGCGAGTGGCAAGGGTTTGAAACTCGCCTCCTCGCATGATGGTTTCGCGCCGCTACGAATTATTGCTTTTCTCAGCTCGTAATGAACCGATTTGAAAAATTCTTGCGGCATACTGCTCTTCATTCGGCACACAACAGTTTCCAGCGTCTAACTAAAATTTTCTATGTGGCCTGGTGAGGGGCCCTTTAATGAGAGCATTTGACGCACATGCAAAGATATACAGCAGACTCTCAGTAAACGGAAATCTGTTAAACGGAACTGCTGCCTAAATGGAACAACTGACTTTTATATGATTGATATCGGACAGGAATTCTGCACCCCTGTTCATCTCTCAGTAAACGGAATCCCTGTTAAATAGAACACATTTTCCTGGTTCCTTCAGGTTCCGTTTAACGAGAGTCTACTGTACATGCTGTGTGACTAGAAAGGTGTATGGTACCACATATAGTGGTATACTCGTAGCTTGGTCACTAACATGGTGAAAGCATTTATGGTGACATTTTATCACGATGAATGTGAAAATATACAAAAATGAGAGCATCTGATGCAGACATTTTCTATTCTTGCCTTTTGTCTGTCCCCTTATGAACAATTTTTCACTGCAGTCTTTTGTCCCTTAGGAGCTCAAAATTTTGAATTTGTTTAAAGCATCCACTGTGGCAAAATGTTTGGCTGTGGCCATAGGCATTTGCTTCATAGTGCATCAGCATTTTTGACTGTGGCACACAGCAAGGAAATGCCATCCCTGATAACGGGCCGTGTGCACAGTTCTTTCGCTTAAAGGGACATTAAAGGCAAACGTTAAGTTGACATTGATTGTTGAAATAGCGTTCCAGGAACCTCATAGTGCTCGTTTTGTGCCAAGGAAATGCTTATTTTGAATGAAAATCGCGTTTTAGTGGTCTGCACAGCGTTAGCGCACTTCAAATCGCGCGCCTGAAAAGGCCTCCTGACATAGCATTTGCCTTGCCCAACGTTGCTCGTCTTTACTGCCTGGCAGCCGACGCTGCGGTTTCTGCTCTGAAGGGCACGTTACACAACATTACATGGACACGGCATTTTGTCGAACTTTCCGCTAGAGCGACTTTCACGAGTGTGCAAGGCACACGCAGCAGTATGCGATAACGAAACTACCACTGAGACGCAACAGTGCGAGCGGAGCACACCTCTATGAAAACAGAACTTTTGCACTACCCACACCGTTCTTCACTGTAACATCAAGTTCTTTTTTCCATAAATCAAATGGAAACACACAAGCAGCATTTGATTATGCCTTACAGTGCTTGCAATGTTCTCTTTTTTATCATAAGTAGCTTGAACAGTAGGGATAATTTGTACTCTGAACTCTTGACGTCATTGGGCTCGTTCCAAAATGTCCCACTGGTGGCATTTATAGTGTCCTACATTTACCTTAATTTCTCAATTACCCTTGCACTGCTATCAATAATATTGACTTTTTAGACGTTCTCAAACATTGACTTTTTACTCTAACATAAATTTTTATTTGCCTTTAGTGTCCCTTTAAAGCATGCTTGAGAGTGCTGCAGTACGGTAGTGCAGGAGCACAGTCACATAGTTTTATTTCATATTTCGTGGGCTTTCTTTGAAAGCAAGAAAAAATCGCCACTCAGCATGTACGTTGCCACAAAAAATTAGATCAGTCGTGTGTGAATGCACTCTACAACGTAATGAAACACACTTGGCCCTAGAGTGAATGTTAAAAATCTTGCATAAGCGACCTTAATTAATCAACTAATTGAGCACAATATAAAAAATCTCCTAATGAGCGTCTGACTGCAAGCCATATGTCATTGATTTCATTCAATCCTGGTTAACCACTTTTTTTATATGCTTCATTCTAGTTACCTGAAACACCCAATATATCTCAACAAATTGCTGTCAACTCTCCCGAATTTTCTTGAATCTTGCAAATTTGAACTTGTTCTACGATTTTACGAATGTTGCGTCAGATTTTATGAAATCTGAAGTCCTGCCTCAGCAGGGTAATGAATCAAGGCAAGCAAAAAAGGGATGTTTTTGAAGTTGAGTTCGTCAACTTTTGAGGTCATAAACTTTCGTTGGACATAATTAATGAACAAAGATGTAACATACAATTGGCACAAATAGTGAAGACTCTAGGTGCACATGGCTTGCTCAGATTCCATGGGATAATTGGTAATTCGGCATTCGGTTAATTTGGACAGTTTTACCGGTTCCGTAAAATCCGATTTAATGAACTTTTACTCTACTAGTTATTGGTTTGCTGAGCTATTCACAACTGGAAACTTGCTCTAGCTCTACAAAGTTGCTACCGTGGTCGTTGCATTAAGTTACAGTGCCGCTTAAGTCAGAGCCTTGAGTTAGTATCGAATTCATTACATATCATAAAGGGTAAGTTGGGCATTTTGGGAGGTTTAATGTCTAAGTTTCTAAGTTCTCACTGCAACAAATAGTGCCATAAAAACCTGGCAGGAAAATCCATAAAAAATTGCCAACTACCTGTTGTTTCATGTTTAACTGCAGCAGGACATCGTTTTGTTACACCATGTTAAATTAAACTGTAGAGAGATGGTATCATAACCTCACTATGGTGGGGCCAATGCTGTCAAATGATCACATAATTTTCTTACTCGTGAAGCTTTTTAAGTTGGAAGGGTGTGTTGTTGATTTTATTTTCTCTTTAACCTTGGCTAGTTGTCTCTAGCTGGCCACGAATCAGAGGACACTGATGACCAGGACCTCTCCAATGACATTGGCAGCTTGTCACTCAATGCAACGGTAATATGTGCTCTCCTACCCATGCCTTGGTCTGCAGCTAGCCTTAGCTTATTGCGTAGCAGTGCCTTCTGTGTTCACCGCAGTGGTGCTGCTGCACTCTGCCACTGCGATAAATCTTTGCCACTGTCGCATTGCACAATTCCTGCTTGCATTTTAAGTAAGACATCATTGTAAGGGATCCCTGACAAGTGAACTCTGTTGCTATTATTATTAGGGGTGTGTGAATACATTAAACACTTTTGAGTACTAATGAAATGCTGCATTTATAACATTCAAGTTAAATTTGAAGGTTATTACTGTATTTGAAAAATTTATCATATTTTATATGATATGAATGTTCACAACAAACCGGAGCTATAGCTGGTTGTGTGTGAGCACGTGCAATTATTTCGCATTTTGTTTTATCTAGACTGCAAGTATGAGCATGATTTTGTAATTGGCGCACTCTTGTCGCTGCAACATTTTGTGCATAAAGTATGCTTAGGTACTGCATGACTAAACTGCAGTGTTCTTATTCAAGCAATAGTTGTAATGAATCATGCGTCACGACTACATTTTGGTTGGGTATTAGCGCTGCTGGTGCCCTGCTCTGTCATTTTTGCAGAACCTTGTACGTTCGTGAACTTACCACTTAACAAATGCTCTGAGGGGCATCAAGAGCAGGACCAAACTCCTCGGAGCATTTGATGCTCTTTCATAATGCGTAGTTTGACAAGACCAAAGACAAAGCATGTAGTACAACTCAATTTTTTAGGTTAACTAGCGTCATACAAATATGTATTGGTTTTAATAGTATACAGTATTTCACTGTTGCTAACATAACTGCAAATGATCCAACATGTTAAAGTGAAGGAGCTAGTAGTAAAAGCAGCTGCCTGGTATTAATTAATATTTATATTTGTGCACCCTAATTATTATACATTAGCCCTCTGTGTGAAGCATGTGGCAGTGCTGTGGCTCAGCCAAAGTATAAATAATGTAATTATCCTGAAAAACTTGTCAGCTACTGTATGCATATATTAGTAGTTACTTTCGCCATGCATTTGCCACATGTCTCAGGAAGAAATCTAAGAAAATAACCTTTCTTCGAAGTGCCTGCCACTTATAAGTGGCTGGAGCGTAATGTGTGCTGCCCAGCATAGCTTGCAAGGCTATTTGATCACTGCAGTTTTAACACTGTGCAGTGAAAAATCTGTTTTTCTGCATGCTTGCTGCACGCCTGTTTTATGCTCACATTTTCTTCTTTTTTTCATTTTTGCTTATCCAGCTTGCAGGCTTGAAAATCTTGCTGGTGTCACCTTGCTTTGTCCTATTTTTCTTCTCTATGTTTTCTCTCCTATGTCTGTCTTTCCTCTTCCCTTTGCATGGTCTTATGTTGTGGCTAGAGTGATGAGGATGACTCAGAGCGGTGTAGTTCTCCCTCCTCAGACTTCAGTGTAAGTTGCTATGCCCCCTGGCTTTGCTTCTTTTTATACTCTCGCATGCTTTGTTTATAGTATTTGAGGGGGACGGGGTTGAAATGAGACAATAGCTTAGACAAACAATGGTTCTGTTTTTTAATGTATTATATGTGCCCTTTTAATGTCTGATGCCCATTTTAATAGATATTTATACTGGTGTATGGTGTGAACTCAATAACATGCGCAAGTGCATAGTCCTTGAAGGTAGCTTAGCATGTTTACTATATACCGATGCGTAACCTTTAGCACTGTGCTTTAAAAAAAAAAAAAGACTGGTTGGCCATAACTTTGCAGTAGGCAGAACTTGTCATTTTTGGTTAATTTTACACCCTTTTGTAGTTCATAATAAGAGCACTGTATAGGTTTGTAAACTAAACTGTGCGAATTGTTGTGCAGTATAAAAACTGCGAACTTAATGATAACTAGGGTGTGTGAATTTTGGGCACATTGATTCATGTTTAACTTAATTGTTCACATTTCTAGATACTTGCTTCCAGTCAAATTATATACCATAGCCGTACCGTATACTGAACATAGCTGTATGGAGCAAATATGCCAACAAGTAGTGGGAGAACTACAAGCTGGGCGAGTTGGTAATGGACATCTTGCGAAATGTGCAGTGCGACACAAAGGACAAATAATAAAAATTGACACGAACACTCGGGCGGTCTTTATTTCCTGTCCTTTGTGTCGCGCTGGGCATTTCACAGGAAGTGGTGGCAGTCTGTTGGCTACTTCATGTGCATTCATCTACTCTGAGCGGTTCCCACGTCATTGCTACAAAGATGGAGAGGTTAATGGACAAACGCGAACAGTTTGTTTTTTTACATTGACTTGCAGTGACTTCATAAGGATGTCTCATTTTTCAACTGGCTCCGGATTTTAGTATTAAATGTGATGTTATTCTTACTCCATATAATTCTCCAACACAGCATTTTACAAAGGCAGCTGGTAATGTTGTGGGATTATATTTTGTTTCTTCTCTGAGGTGAGGGATACAAGTAGCCATTTTTATTAGTAATGTTGCATGAAACCATGTCCACTTTCTGCATGCATCTGGTTGTGTGTGTGTGTTTTTTGTATCGTTGTTTCTGTAATGCAAGGTTTAATTGGGGTACCTTTCATCTGTTGCTTATTTAGCATTGTTGAGATTGTGTGTGAAAGAACAATGTCTATCTGAGCAGCTTTATGTTCCATCTATGACTTTTCCCCCCCTATATTTTAAAACTGATGTAATATACCTGAAACCAAATCTTTTTGTCAAGTACTGTTCTTGTTTAAAATTGATTATAATGCATGGATACCCTTATTTCACTATCAATACCTCTAAGCCAGTCTCATTCAGCATGAGTCTTTCCGCCATGGCATTGTCACTTTTTTAAAGCTATGTATTGTTACATATGTCAGTCATCTGGCAAGAGAAATGTTGTTTGGTGTAACTATGGTAAAAACGTCATCAAGAAAAGGATTGGCAAGTTATTGTGTAAAGGCCGCCATGAGGCTAGACTGCTAGTGTATAGTACTCACAGATTGAAATAGGACACTCGAAGCGCATGGCCACTGGTCCATGCAGCGCCGCTCGTGGGTGCTCATGGAACCAAGGTGTTGCATTGTGGTATAGAGCTAGGGAGAGAACATCTGCCATAATACCACTTTAGAGCTGTAATTTCTTTTGCAATACAGATGTCTGTCTTGTGCAATCTTAATAACACTGCCAGAGCACTGTAGAATGTTGAGTTTGAATGTGCTATAGATATTCAGATGATTTATGCATGTTGTGTGTGTGTTGGTCTGTTGTTTTGAAGCAGCCCCTCTAAGGTCGTCCATACGTTTATTTTCTAGAATGGTGACCTTGTGGAAGACAGCACTAGTGCTTTTGACTGCATTGCTGCAAAGCAAAAGGAAAAAGAGTTCACACCTTTCACTATTTCTACAAGCTCAGGTGAGGACTAGTTGCAAACCTGGCCTAGGTGTCATGCTAAGTCTACAGTCAAACCTCATTATAACAAAGCCACATCTGCCACGAAAATAACTTTTTTATATCCGAAAATTCGTTATAAACGTTTATTTTTAACACTGTATCTATTACAAGACTATTCGTCATTTACTTCGTTATAACCGATAATTCGTTATATCCATGTTCGTTATATCGAGGTTTGAGTGTATATCTGATATGTTACCCTTCTTGCTGTGCGAAAGCTACTGTGTTGAAAAGGACTACTGCGCTTCATGGAGTTCACAATATGATGTGGCATTGTATCTGCCCCCTGGTGTTTGTGATCTCCACCACATTGGCCAGCTTACAGCCTCTTGATATTTAGCGGTGCATCTTAGAAGCCATGTTAACTTTGTCACTGCAAGAAGCGACGCACTTCTCTGCTTTGGCACCCATTTTCATTCGCAAGTTTCACAATTTAAAAAGTGCATTCATAAATAGCCACATGCCATTCAACCACTTTGCCACTGGTAACTGCAGTAATTTCATTTTATTACCTTGGTCTTCCTTCGTAGCAGCGGCAGAACATTGTTGTATTTAAATTGTGGATAAATGTGCTTTGTTTTATAGTGGTTAAAACAAATGCTGTGGACATGCAGTTATAAAATGTTCGCTTCATTATAGTATAGAAAATTTCATTATATTAACGTTTAACCACTTGCAAGTGCCATTGATAAACAGAACACTTGATCTTGAATTGCTTGTGCTGCTTCAAGCCACTCTTGTATACACTGCTAATTGTTTGCAATTCCATCCACAGCAAAATGCATTCTGTGGTAGCTGCAGTAGAGTGGACTTGATGGCTGTTTCTCAGTTTAGCTGCATCTTACCAGTGTGAGTAGTAAAGCAGCATGGTACATTGATGTGGGGCCAGAAGTGTGTGCTTGTTACTGAGAAAAGTGGCAGCCACTTCTGCAGCAACCATATGAAACATGAGCGTGTGGAACATACCTTTTACACTCACTGCATGTACCTATTTGTCACTACAACCCTAGTTGCAAGAGTACAGTTTGCAAAATAGGCTTTGGCGAGCCAACCATGCCAAACATTGTTGTGTGTTCTCGTGTGTTTTTAGGGGATGCAGACAGCCTGCTGAACAAGGCGTTACTGACAGGCAACGTGGAGGCGGCAGTGAACTTGTGCTTGCAAGAGGGCCGCTGGGCTGACGCCCTCATTTTGGCGCAGGCTGGTGGCGTAGCCCTTCTACAGAGAACGCAGTGTCGCTACTTCAAGCAGGCTACTTCAGATTCAGCAAAGGTACGCATTGTTTCTTTCAGTAGTAATGATTAAGTGCCCTTGCTCAGGTGAACCAATAAAGGCCATATTTGCATGAATTATAATGCAACTACAAATGTAAGGCAAGGAGGGACTTCTTGAAAACAGAAAAAAAAAGAAGGAATTAAAACATCAGCTGTAGTCATTAGCATGTCAAGAATGCAGTGACAAATGTCCTGTAAAAGGTGTGTGTATACTACATAGTTTGGTGTACACTAACACTATCATGGAACATTGTGATCACCTACGTGTCTTATTTGTGTCTAGGTGGAGGGAAAAAATGCGGCTTTTCTGTAATACTGCGTAATCAACAGATGTTACTGAACAGCCCTTTGAAACTTGCTTCATGTCACTGAATGATCTCATCCCTGTTTCCTGTGTGCATGTGCGGCCAAGCACTGCCTTCTAGACGCGCAACTTGTGCTGCTGCAAAGTGCTGTTCGTTTGTTTCATGTAGAGTGTTGACCTTGAGCATAGACGCAGTCTTCTTTCAGTGGTTAGGTGCGCGCATGTGCTTAGCTTCCCCTGTCTACTCTTTCTCATGAGGCACAGTCTTGTTTTGTTTATTGTAGGGGTGTGCGAATATTCGAAATTTCGAATATTTTTCGAATAGTGTTTGCTATTCGATTCGATTCGCACTGAAATTTTACTATTCGAACTATTCGAACTTCCCAAAGACAAATGCAGTCAACGTCCGGTTGAAAGTGACCCCTTCAGATTTTCAATATGCTTCACCTCATTACACTCTCGTATTGCGGCAAAGCTGCCTTTCAAGCTCCGTTACGTTCGAACTTGGCCAAGAGACAAAGTCCGGTTGGAAATGATCTCTAGATTTTCAATATGCTTCACCTTATCACACCCCCGTATTGCGGCAAAGCTGCCTTTCAAGCTCCGTTACGGTCGAACTTAGGCAGGAGACAGTCAACGTCCGTTTGGAAGTGGTCCCTAGATTTTCAATATGCTTCACCTCATCACACCCCCGTATTGCGGCAAAGCTGCCTTTCAAGCTCCACTACGGTCGCAAATGTATTAACTCAAGAAAACGCTGGTTCCAATATGGAGATGAAAGATGTAGCAGAGTTGGGGGCTCAATTAAAGCTGTTTTGAACCTGAAACTTGGGCAGGAAGTCCGAAAAATCGGACGTCGAAGCTTTTAGCATCCAAAATTTCAGATGTTCTTATATATCGACGTCTACGAGGCAGATTTGGAACTCCGGACTTGAAGGGAGCACACCCTTGTCCGCCACATCAGTTGGCCTTCCACAGCAGTTGAAAGAGGAGGAGAGGCTGAGGAAATGGCATCTCTGCCTATCACGTGTAAAGTGTTGTCGGCAACACTTTGGTTGCACCAAATCATGTACATAAATACAATTCGGCCTTACATTGCCTCACTCTTGATAAGAAAGACAACTATGAAATATGACCCCACCATCAACCTAGCGAAAAGAAACAGTTTCATGTTGCGATCTCACAAGAACATACTTAGGGATTCTCTGCAACTTTTCACTTCGAATTATTCGAAAAATGTTTGAGAAATATTCGAAAATTATTCGAAATTATTCGATTCGATTCGCACTCAATTTTTATTATTCGAATTCGCTTCGCACCCAAAATTTTGCTATTCGCACAGCTCTAGTTTATTGTCAAACCGACGTATTGCCAGCTGATTTTGTGTTGCTGGAATATCCAGAGTAGGGGGGGGGGAGATGCCCACAGAACTTGACAAGGCATAGGGGAGCTAACACTTACGGGCTATGCTGTGATGCAGATGCAGCTAGGCTGGGTTGAGTCATAAAATGCTGGTATGGCTGGCAACAACTTATGCATCTCCAAAGCCACGTCCACACTTTTCCGTGCTTAGATATAGCTACCCCTTCTAGAGTGTGTGCTGGAACGGCTGATTTACAAGTTGTCTTGCCGTTGAGTGGGCATCCTAGTAGCCCAGCAAGTGTTGTGTAGAAGAGTTGCTGCAGTCTATATGGCGCATTTAGCTTTTGAGCAACAAAAAGTGAATGTAGGTAGAAACTTGCTGTAAAATTTTAGTTTGTAGCATATTTGAATTGTATACTATTATGACTTGCATGCCAAAGCATTCTTTATCCAGCAGCTATCATCTGGCTGTGTGCGCAGCTGCAAAGTGTTGCTAATAGCTATGCCCTTCTTTTTTAATCTCTTGACTGCAACAATTTTGAACAAAAGCAGCTAGATGTATCAAGCATCTTTGTGGAGGTTGTGTTATTGTGGAACTCTGGGCTGTTACCACCTGCTTTTTCAGCCTTGGTAATCTGGTTTATCTTCTATGTCCTCACATGCACGTATTTCATGCGTCTGAACTTAGGGTATCTCAAGTAATCTTTAAGGATTGAAAAAGGCTTACTCGTTGCCCCTTAAGTGTAATGGTATGTTGTTTGATCAAATTGAATATTAGTATAGTGCCAGGATTGCTGACTTGCTGAAGGGATTGTTTTGATATCAGGCGTTATGGCAAGAAGCGTTGGTAAAACCAAGGAACACTGCTTTGGATGTAGATAGGGTGGACAGGGAGGCCACAGTGGGTGCACCTTGATAGCAGCAAAGCACAAAAACACCTGTGTACTGTGCTTTGGGTGTCCATTAGACAGCCCCAGGTGCTCAAATTAATCCAAAGTACTCCACTATGGTGTGCCTCATATAATCACATTGTGATGCAAAGAAATCGGTCAACAGCTGTTCAGTGTCTATATTTTCTAGCTACAAATTTGATTTTCTCTTCTTTACTCCCTTTGTCATTGGTATAGACTGTGATCAGATGCAATCACACTCTCATTGTTGCTTGGATTGGCTACTTGGAAAATTCTAGGAAATTAAATGTTGTGGTGGTAATGATGTAAACTGTTGTGTGTGAGTCAGTCGTTGGCAGCACAGAGGTCTTTGCTATCCCTTGGCATCAGCGACCTGTCTTGTGAGTGTGTAATCTTCTCACTGAGCCCTACTCTCTGCGTATATAGTAGTTGAACTTTCTCTTAGGTGCAGATATCTTAGAGCACACAGTGTTTGCTCTAACCTTGAATTACAACACACTTAGACACCCAATTTGGAGCTCTATTACTGACATATTTGAGGTAAGATTAACCTTTTTGCGCAATATACATATTTCTTGAAGGCATTACAGTCCTTAGGTGACTAAGATTATTTTTGCAAGTGAATGAGCTATGTGTTCTAGTATTTCCTCAAGGGATGTTTGCTGGCGTGAATGATGGTTTCTTTATTTGTTTCACAGCTCATTTCAGCTGTTGTTCACTCCAACTGGGTGCATGTGGTAGAAAACTGTGAAATCAACTGCTGGAAGGAGGCCCTAGCAGCTGTACTTACCTATGCCAAGCCTGAAGACTTTGCAGTGCTTTGTGGTGAGTTGTCTCCCTGGGCTTCTACATTTTCAGAAGGAATCTTAGAAAACAAGTGCAGCACAAAACAATTAAGAATAAGTACAGGTCAAACACACTTTTACCATTAATTCTTGCATAAGGGCTGTGCCCCTAAATTTGAATCTGCAAACTTTAGGGGGCGAAGGGGAAATTCTGTATAGGCCACACTCCTTTTTTTTGAAGGGCTGGTCTCGTTTTTGATGTGTTCACAATTGAGAATATCTTGACAAGAATCTTGTCAGCTTAACTGTTAGTTCTTCACTGCATAGTAGCTCTGTGCAGTCACGCTTTCTTTCTACCCGCGTTGTTGTTTGCAGACAGCAACTGTTTCTTCACATGTGAAATGGGGTACACATTATGCACCAAGGCTCGCTGGGTTTTCTGCATGCATCGTTGCTCCCATACCGGCCAAAATTACTATGAGGGTGTTATTGAGCACAAACATGTTCACGTTTTATGTAAGAACATTATTTTTTCACGGCACAGTCTCGTGTTGGCAAACCTGGTTACAGCCCAGATCTCTGATTCAGAGTGAGATGTCGGTACTTGTCACTTTCTTTTTATGGTTGGGATGTGTTTATGCCAAAAGCTGGTTCAATCTATTGCGGGTGAAAAACAGCGCTAAAAAAGACGGGACAAGAAAGGACACGAGACCACGGCGCTGACTAACAACCAAATGTGCTTTATTCCTTCAGTCAGCATAAATATACTTCACCACTAACGTAATGAAAATACAGAAAACTCAGCCTGCGCAGAGGCAGTAAGGCGATCAACGAGACATGAATTCTATCTCCTTCGGAAGGAGGGAAATCGAGGGGAGGCTTACACATGCCTCGCCGCTATTGTAGATGTGATAAGCTTCTGAAATAAGGCGCGCGCGCTCGTCATGGTATTTTGACAAGAAAGTGGTATCGTTAAAAGATGGATGGCAACCGCAACTGTTACAGTGAAGAGAGAACTGACTATCTGTAGCTTGTTTCTGAACCTTGTTCGAATGCTCGCGCAAGCGGTCATTACGTTAGTTTTTCATTACGTTAGTGGTGAAGTATATTTATGCTGACTGAAGGAATAAAGCACATTTGGTTGTTAGTCAGCACCGTGGTCTCGTGTCCTTTCTTGTCCCGTCTTTTTTAGCACTGTTTTTCACCCGTAATCATGAACCAACCAGCCCAAATGCCTACCCTTCTTCAATCTCTTGAAACTGAATTGCACATGAGCACACTACGCAAACTATAGTACTTTTCTGTTTTGGCCATTGGTCTTAGAGGGCCTTGGGAGTCGACTGGAGAATGAGAACACATCACTGGTGCCATATGCAATGCTGTGCTATATTTGTGCGGGCAACTTGGAGAAGCTGGCGCGCTGCTGGGTGCGGCTCCAAAGCAAGGCTGATAGTCCACAGTCACTTCAGGTAAGCAATGTTGTAAATTCGGTAGTTTTGTCACTTATTCCAAGATGTGTTATGATTCATTTGGCAAGTCCTTTCACGTTTAATTTGAACACATGCGTGGGGTGCGTATGCGTTCTTGTGAATAAAATGGGGGGAGGTCCCGTTATGTTATTATTATTATTGTTGTTATTGAACAGACTAGGGCACATAACTGAAAAAAGGAGCAAATCACACTATTGAAAATTAGTATGAATTAATTGTATTAATTAATTATACATGCAATAAATTACATTTGCATCACTTTTGCATCTAACCTTCATTAATGTTGCACAAATACATTTAAATTAAACATACTGACACGGTTCAGTGCATCCTCTGCAACCCTGTACACATCGTTTATCTCTACTGACAATTTTTTTTTCTCAAAATTTTTCTGGGTTATCTTCCCTTGGTTTATTGTGAAGACACCAGCATCTACACTGAAAATTTGATTAATGTGCATCTAGAGTGGAGGGTGGTGTTGTAACATAAGAAATCTTTGCATGCCGAAACCAATATCTTGCCTGAATTCCATGTGTTTTTATTGGTAGTTTTTTGGTAGCTCATAGTCCTTTGTGTTTCTGTTCACTTGTCGAAGATGCATTTAGGTTGCAGGAGCAGCTTGCACATTGGTGGTGGCAATGATGTAAACCGTTGTGTGTGAATCAGTGGTTGGGGGTGTAGACAAAGACTTTTGGTCTTTACTACGCCTTGTACCAGCCAGCTGTCCTATGAGCACGTAATCTTCTCACTGAGCCCTACTGTGTGCATATTCAGTTGAACTTCACCTTTTGGGAAGTTGCATCAATCACTAAAATACTACTCTCATGATCATACGTATACATATACTGTTTTTTTGGTAATGCTGAAACCTGCGAGAAACATATTTACTAGAGCTGTGCGAATAGCAAAATTTTGGGTGCGAAGCGAATTCGAATAATAAAAATTGAGTGCGAATCGAATCGAATAATTTCGAATAATTTTCGAATATTTCTCAAACATTTTTCGAATAATTCGAAGTGAAAAGTTGCAGAGAATCCCTAAGTATGTTCTTGTGAGATCGCAACATGAAACTGTTTCTTTTCGCTAGGTTGATGGTGGGGTCATATTTCATAGTTGTCTTTCTTATCAAGAGTGAGGCAATGTAAGGCCGAATTGTATTTATGTACATGATTTGGTGCAACCAAAGTGTTGCCGACAACACTTTACACGTGATAGGCAGAGATGCCATTTCCTCAGCCTCTCCTCCTCTTTCAACTGCTGTGGAAGGCCAACTGATGTGGCGGACAAGGGTGTGCTCCCTTCAAGTCCGGAGTTCCAAATCTGCCTCGTAGACGTCAATATATAAGAACATCTGAAATTTTGGATGCTAAAAAGCTTCGACGTCCGATTTTTCGGACTTCCTGCCCAAGTTTCAGGTTCAAAACAGCTTTAATTGAGCCCCCAACTCTGCTACATCTTTCATCTCCATATTGGAACCAGCGTTTTCTTGAGTTAATACATTTGCGACCGTAGTGGAGCTTGAAAGGCAGCTTTGCCGCAATACGGGGGTGTGATGAGGTGAAGCATATTGAAAATCTAGGGACCACTTCCAAACGGACGTTGACTGTCTCCTGCCTAAGTTCGACCGTAACGGAGCTTGAAAGGCAGCTTTGCCGCAATACGGGGGTGTGATGAGGTGAAGCATATTGAAAATCTAGAGATCATTTCCAACCGGACTTTGTCTCTTGGCCAAGTTCGAACGTAACGGAGCTTGAAAGGCAGCTTTGCCGCAATACGAGAGTGTAATGAGGTGAAGCATATTGAAAATCTGAAGGGGTCACTTTCAACCGGACGTTGACTGCATTTGTCTTTGGGAAGTTCGAATAGTTCGAATAGTAAAATTTCAGTGCGAATCGAATCGAATAGCAAACACTATTCGAAAAATATTCGAAATTTCGAATATTCGCACACCCCTAATATTTACTTTGTTATAGAGTTTATACCGTCACATGTACAGGGGTGCAACAGCTGTGCCAATTGCGCCAATTTGATACAATTCCTTATTTTTGCGCTAAGCTGAGCCAAAACCGTGAAATTTGTTGAAATTGCACCACGCTGTGCCAAAATGCCCGACCAGCTTCAAAATTTTCTCAGTTGTGCAAACTTTAGCGAGAAATGGAGGCCGCGTTGGTCATCTGCAGTGTGGGCATCATTATCCAATACACACGAATAGACCCTAACACTAACCCCCCAACAAAAGAAAAGAAAAAAAAGTCACAGTTTCACTGCAAGGACGAAGCAATGAATGCGACAGCAACAAATTGTAATGTTATACGAAGTGAGGCTGGCAGCAAACCCTTTTGTATCCGATCTCGCGCAACTATACAAAACATTGTTGTAAGAGAATACGGCCGCTCCAGGGAAAGATGCTCTTTCTGCACAGTGTCTTTGCATTGAGAGTGCAGCACGTAGAAGTGTATACGAGCCGCCCGCTGATGGCTACCAAGCTAGCGCGCACACCAGCGATTGCGCCCTTAGAATCACAGTTGCTGCTCCAGTGACACCCCCCCCCTCCCTGTCGTCTTTCCATGCTCGTGCAAGACGGGCGGGCCGTTTCCTCTCTGTTCGATGGCAGGCCTCTTGAGCGGAGTGGTGTTGTCGCATGCGCCCTCCGAGCGACGGAGATGGGCTGGCTCGTTAGATCTCTGCTTCAGCCGCGTTCGTCGCCCGCACTCGCGCGCTTTTACCCGCGGTAGAACATACTATGCGCGGGGGGGATGTCATCGATTTGGACTTTATACGGGACATGACGGCAAAAACCCGTCGAGTTTGACCATATAATTACTATCGCAGTATAAAAGGGCAGTGGTTCTCAAATTTCCTGATGCTTATTTTATTGCGTCCAGAACACTCTTAAGCCACTTTTGCCGCAGTACACTGGTGTCCTGCGGAAAAGCGAACTGAGATTTAGAAGGGGCTATTAATACTTGCTGTCAGGGACACGGCACAATTTGTTGCTTAATTACTCATTCGTGCATGCGCCGTGTAATTACGAGTACTAGTATGATCGCTGACGTCTAAAAATTATTGGCAAGAGGGGATTAACCCCTGTCTCGTCCCACCCTCCGTCGATGATGATGGCGTCAGGTGATGGCTCGAACCCCCCGCCTCGCCCGAAGGAAACTGCTGGACTTTTAATAAAGTTTCTTATCATTCAATTATTTTGGAGCTGCTGTGTATGGCGTTTCTGCGGCCTTGAGCAACAAATAGACAAAAACGTACACCAGTTTTCTTTTTTCTCCACCTCCCCTTGCTCCTGCTTTACGAATCTCCCGAATTTTGAGGTTGCAAGGTTCGCAGGTTCACATTAGCATTTGCAGTGCCTGTCGAATTATTTGACAGGCCCTGCATAGGCTCATGTGGACTTAATCATTGTTCGCACTATGGGGTGGCTCAACACACTGCTTTTTTTTGTTATCCAACTTTCTCGTTCATACAGTTTTACTATTCCCATGCTCAAGTGTACATATTCTAACCACTTCCTGTATGGACCTGTACAAAGGCCTACAGTATTGTTAAATAAATAAAAAATAATAGCAGTGTTCACGTGCACTGTGCACGAGTTAGCTGATGTTGAATGGTTTGTACGTATTTTCATTTTCTTTTCTAAAAGTAAGCCTTCTTTGTTATACTGCTCCAAATTTGGGATTTCGTACTAAAAAATTAAGGTTTTTTTATTGCAACCTGCTCCAAATTTGGATTTTTGTGCTCCAAAAGCAACATTTTGCTGCTCCAAAAATTGCTCCAAATCCTATTTCGGCTGTTGCACCCCTGCATATAACAATGTTCAAGTGTCACGAAAATTTTATTGTTTCATAGGATAACTGTTATAGTCGGGTTGTAGGGGAAAAAGAAATGATGGGGGGGGAGGAGCTACACGTTACGTTTGCCGTGGGATTGTGATTGACCTGTGCTACTTGGGGTATTTTTACCTGTCTTACCGGCGACAATCAAGGACCACTTCATTAAAAAACTTGGACATATGAACTGCGATAGTTGTTCAATTTTTTCATAGTGATGACAAATATCCTTTCATGGGTGCCAACAAGCAGCCTTAAATCAGTCAATCTAAAAAAATGTCAAGTGTTTATTACCAGATTATAACTATATAAGGAAAGAATAACAAGTCAGACTGGTTTAGGAAGCAGTGGCCTGGATGTTGATTATCGAATAAACTGCTAAACTGCGGTGACAGGGTGGTGCTGCCATCGCCAGCTATGTTTGCCCGTTCCTTAGTGCCGGCTACTCTGCACTGCACGGTTGCTTTTCCATTGGCTGGTGCAAACAGCAAATAGAAAAAAGAAGTGCAAATCTTGCTTCTTAAAGGAGTACTGACACTATTTTGAAGCATTGCAAGAGGGGCATTTTTCGTTTCCTTGGTATGCACTGTTAATGCTCTCCACTCACTGGCACTGACAACACTTATAAAATATTTTACTTTGACTTTAAAGTTTTCGTCGCCCAGCATCTGCACACCAGCTCCACCGCAATGGACATTACCACGGCGAGTCACATTTCACTGGGTTTGCAAACTCTGTGTCCTACATAGAGCCTAAAAGCAGAAATTGCTGTGAGAGTCACTGGACGACAATTCACTCGTTTACGTTTGCCGCTTGCTGCTGACAACAGATGACAGAATTGCTTAAGTACATCGCTAGTTGCTGTCTCTCTGTGATGTCAGACTGTGTTTACACATCACTGCAATACATACCGCCCCTAAATACCAAAACTGAAAGTGTTTTTTAAGGTAGCAGTATTCAAAATATATTCAATGCTTTCCCAGGCACTATGATACTATTTTTAGGGTTTTCGACACCAGTGTTTTTATTTAGAGCAACAAGGCGAAAATATTTAATATTCGTGTCAGTACTCCTTTAAAGGGAGCCTTTACAGCAACTCTATTCGAAAGCTGGAAGCCATCGGCTGCCTTTGCTCACCTAGCCTTTGCCACATATCATCTGCAAGATAGGTTGCACAGGGGCCACCTATACACTCAGTCACACTAGCTAAATGAGCAGAAAATATGTGCCAATATGCAACACCCCTCTTCCCCTCTACCCTTCACACAAGTTCACCTATACCCTGCTGCTCATTGCTACTCAGTGGACTGGGGGAGTGGGGCAGAACATCAGCCTTTCACCTGTTGCCAGTGCATTCCATCTTTGGAGGGGTGGAAGGGGGACTGGAGATTGGCACGGGAAGTTCGCACTGCAGAGAAGGCTGGAAAACTATATATTGCATGAGCAGCCCAGTGTGTGCAAGGTGCATGCATGCAGATGGGTGTGGTGCCTCACATAGTTTTTTTCCTTTTTTGGCTTTCCAGGCCCTCCTTTTCCTTTTTGTGCAGATATGTACTCACCAACCAGGTTTAATTGTTTCAGCTGATAATATGGCATGAGAACATTGCAGTAAGCAGTTTATTTTACATAGAGCACACCACAGCAGCTGCATAAGTGGGTTCAGCTGTATCTGATTATTCATTATAGCTATGTTTATTGTATTGATGTTCAAGTATCGGGCTGATCTACTCTTTGCATAGGTGTGTGGATGGGAGCACTGCTTGACAGCTGGCCTGAAAGGCATGGAAAAGTGACAAGGCATTGGCATTTTGGTTGGCTACTACAGCAGCCATAAAGCACACCATCGCTTTGTCACTGTGGGGAGCCGCACTAGTTCTTTAAAACATTTTATAGCATGTTGCCGTTGCTCACGCATTCTTCACATCCTTCTTTACCTTTTGTGCCATAAATTTCAAATGCAAAAAAGTAATTGGGAGTGACATGGTTGAAAATTTTTTAGCATCATGTTTTCGAATGTGATGCAGGATATTTGACGTCAAAATTTCCACAATTATGCAAGTGATTATTTAGATAATTAATTTTTGCTAATTAACTAGTCACTGACAACAACAAAAACTTAGCAGTGTACGTGAGGCAACCACTGACAAAATGCGGTTAGTCGCATATCTATATCTCGTACCTTTTTGACATTAGGTTGGCCCAAGTTAACAGGGACACTGTTGCATACAGCTCATTGTTGATCAAGACTGCTGCCCAGAGTAAGCCAGTTGCTCTTGACATGGACTACAATCTAAAGAGTTAGTCCATGTTTTCAGCTCTTTTAGCACACCTTCAACAAGCATTCGAAAGCAAGTGCCAGTTGATATACTCTTGATGGCTGAGCCTCGTCATGGTCTAATGTCAAAGATGCATAACTCGGTAAAGAGGCTTCCACGTATAGATTTCACAATGGGCTGTACTTAGCTCATTCTCCTTATTTTTGTTTTTGCCCATTTACTTATTCAGTAGAATCTTGCAGAACCTGACGGGACTGGGAGAATACATTCCGTTAACAGGAGTTTGATTTGCTGAGAAATATGTTTAAGGTGCTGCACACTAATGCAAAACTAACCAAATTAGAGGCTGTTGTTATATTTAGTGGATTTCCATTTACCGAGATTACACTGTATAAGCCTTAAGCCATTGCTTCATTTACTATAATCTCTCCCTCTCTCTCTCCAGTAAACTACTTCCATTGATGAAACTTTAATCTGGTTTTGGACAGGAACTGGTGGAACAAGTGATGGTTCTGAGAGCAGCTGTCAGCCAACTGGGTTCTCAGCCCCAGCCTATTGAATCTGGAGTGCTCTCAAGCCTGCTGAGTCGCTACGCTGCACTGCTTGCTGCTCAGGGAAGTCTGAACAGTTCTATCAACTACCTGCTTGACACCTCGGAGGTGAGTCACTAGACTGGCCGAGCTTAGGCTAATGATTTTATACTTCGATGGAAGGCTTCGCCTGCTTTTAAGTGTGTGAATTTAGGATAGTCCAATTCAGCGTGTGCTATTTATACAATGGTGCCTTGTTAACTGAAATTCTTGGCGACATAATTAGTCCAAGTAAAGTCCTAAATACATACACTCAAACCTCGATATAACGAACACAGATATAACGAATTATCGGTTATAATGAAGTAAATGAAGAATAGTCTTGTCATATATACACTGTTACAAATATACGTGTACTATAGCGAATTTTCGGATATAACAAACTTATTTTCATGTCAGATGCGACTTTGTTTTAATGAGGTTTGAGTGTACTACTAATGAAGATACGAAGAGTTTCCTGATACGCAAAGCTATCATGTGCTCCATGAGTTTGAAGATGAGAGCTGCATTGAACACGCGTCACTGCATGTTAGTAGAGGCTGTGCCGTAGCAGCATGTGCAGGCGGATGATGAATTCTTGCAGTAAAAGTGTGCCATTATGGCATTTGCTTTTTTGTGAAGTTGTTACTTGCATATTATGTCCTTGCTTACATGTTTGTGTGACTATACATATTAGCAACAAGGATAGTGTACAATTCCTTTCAACATGGTGGTTTGCTCTTCTTCACTGTGATGTCTAGGTGCAGGCCATCTAGCCTGTGGCGAGCCTTAAAAAAAAATACTTGTACGGATTTGCCTAACCAAAGTAGTATTGCTTCACAGGGTCTTCATTATGATTCAGCATGCTCTCTTTAATCTGGAAAGCCACCGCTCTTGACGAGAACTAAGGCACTAACAAGGCACAAATATTTGTTTCCTCAGCACATTGTGCACCGTAATTCTCACTAAGCGTAAATGCCCCGCAGCATTGCTTCTCGTGCACATTAACAGACTTCTCATTGGAATTGATGCAGTACAATAGCATTTCCGCTTGTATCGAAATTGTGCCACTACGATACTGACGCGCCTGAAATTTCATTGTCTATTAGCAACAATAGTCAACCAGGCAGGTGTCGCTGAATTCAGAAATGGAGCTCAGCTCATGGAACTTTTTGGCTAATTTTCACTCACATGTTAAAAACTGTGCTTGGAGCATAAATTTAAGGTGCTCAGTGTGGCCATTGTGGGTCCACAATTCTCACAGTGATGAGTATCGTGTGCTGTCCAGTGGGTCTCATGTCGATTGCAGATTTGGTATGTGATGGCTGTGATGGCTTTATAAATCTTAAATCCAGTCCAAAATGTTCTTTATATCAATAAATTGTGAAACAAAATGTGGCAAAGGGGAGGCAGGGACTCGCTTTGACTGCCTTATCACAGAGCCCCAAGATGACATTAAGAAAGATGGTAAACTGGGCAAGTTGGTATTTGTTCATGCTATTAGAGGTAATGCTAAACTGGTACGGACTGAAAAAGAAACACTTAAGGGGGGACATGGCACTTGAAAAAAAGTTTTTTATTTCTTGATCAATTTTGATGAAACTTCCTGAGCTTCTGTATATTAGTGTGCTAATTTCAAGTATGTAATTATTTTTATAGTATCATGTGTAGTTTTTAAAATACAAAATTTTTCATGTGCCACTTGGGGAGCAAGTTTTTTTCTAAACTTAGTTAGTTACAAAGTAAATCAGCATATGATGATAATCTGCAATCGGAACTGTGTGCAGTGCAACAAAAATGGATGTTCTAAACCCATTAGAACAAAAGTTATGGTATGTTGAACATTCACGAGTGAAATTCTAGCTTGAAATTGACTCGCTCGCGAATGTTCAACATATCATAACTTTTGTTCAAATGGGTTTAGAACATCCATTTTTGTTGCACTGCACACAGTTCTGATCACAGATTATCGTCATATGCTGATTTACATTGTAACGCAGTCAGTTTGGAAATAATCTCGCTCCCCAAAAGGCAAATGAAATATTTTGTATTTTAAAAACTACACAGTATACTAAAAAAGTTATTGCACATTTGAAATCAGCACACATAAAGTCGCCAAGTTTCATCAAAATCGAGCAAGAAATAAAGAAAAATTTTTAAGAGCAGTGTCCCCTAGAGCTGTGCGTATGGCAAAATTTTGTGTGCCAAGCGAATTCGAATATTAAAGTTTGAGTGTGAATCAGACATTTTTTGAATATTTTTCGAATATACTTTGAAGCGAAATTACAGAAAAAAAGTTGCAGAGGACCCCTAAGCATATTCTTATGAGATAGGAACATGAACCCGTTTCTTTTGGCTAGGTTGGTGAAGCGCTGGAGGGGTGCTGCTAAGTGGGGTTTCCTAGTTTTCTTATGAAGAATGAGGCAATGCAGAGGCCGACTTGTGTTTATTCACATGATTTGGTACAACCAAAGTGGTCTTGACAACACTTTACACGTGAGAGGAAAAGACTATTTCCTCAACCTCTCCTCCTCCTTCAACTTCTGTGGAGGCCCAACTGATGTGGCGGACAAGGGCGTGCTTCCTTCGAGTTGGAAGTTCATCTGCTGTGCAGATATCCTTCTCCTACTCCGCGGCTTCGAGTGGTTTCTGCAGCAGTTAACACCGGCGTCGGTTCCGGTGGGAGATGTCATGTGTTTTCCTCACACGGCTTTTGCGGACACCAGACAAGTGCGTGCTTTCGCAAACCTGGCCAAGTAACGCTTCCGCATCAGAATGTGGTGCAAAACATGGCCAGAAGGAAAATAATTCCCTTTGCACAGTAACCCGTAGACCTTGTGGCAGTGCACTGTCCGCCGCATGTAAACAAAACTGTGCTGCTAGCTGTTGCATAGTGGTGTGGGTGACGTAACATACACTATTGCCATGAGCATGGATAACTTAATGTTTCGCCGTTTTTCAAGCGATACTATTTAATTTTATGTCACAGGCTAATTTACGACGCCAAGACATTATTCAGAAAGCACATTTTGCAAAACAAGTCGATCGAGTACGAAACCGAAACCACGTTCATGGCATTACCAACACCCAGTGGCAGATGTAGTGACATTGCCATCGCAAAATGATGATGGAACGCATTTTAAAGCCAGTCTGCACAGTCTCATTTCGTGCTCGTCTACAGTCTGTGTGCGTCAAATTTGTTCCCAGCAGAGTGGGAATGGTGACACACCCCTTTCATTGTGAAAGCTTATATCAAAGGAAAGTTATTTTGCATGCTACTGACAGCTACATCGCGTCTATTCTGCATGCTCCATGCTCGAAACCTGCGTCCGTGAGTGGTGGAAACAAAGGAAGGAAATCTTCAGCTGCCTGTCGACCAGGAAAAGTTTCTATGAGCCGAAAATGAGACAATATCTGGATCTTTATGACAAGCTCACAGGCATTCTAAAGCAGCTCCTTGTAGACAGAGGTTGTCAAGATAGTGGCCCTTGAAATGGCATGCGATCGAGGCGTATCTAGAAGTGACCTTAAAGCCAGGAAAACTGGATCACTGAAGGGAAGGAACTGCAAGCTGAATAAATTTCACTTGCTATGAGGGTGCAGTGTGCTTGCCCTTTTTTCTCCTGATCGTAAACTAACGGCATGCCATAGTATTAAAAATATTATTTAGAAGCACTGTGGGTTGATTTTTAGCCAATCAGACCTTTACGTTTATTTTCGAAAGTTCGAATACTTTGAATAGTGAAATTCCGGTACGAATCGAATAGCAAACACTATTAGAAAAATGTCCGAATATTCGCACAACCTTACAAAATACACTTAGTCTGTCATTTTGTATCTTTCTTTCAGACAACGTAAGGCACCCAGCCTTACGTCGTCTCTGTCTTTGAAAGTGCAGCCTTACCAATATTGATTATTCACTAGGGGTGTACAAGTATTCAAAATTTTGATATAATGGATCAAATATTGTCCTATTCAAGTGAGTCTTTGAATCGAATAATCAGTATTTATTTTTTATTACTAATATTTGTCTATTGATTTCTTTCATATTTCAAATTGGGACCTGTTTGCAATAAAACAGAAAATTAGACCAAAAGACCAATGCATTTTATTCATGCGACCATAGTAGGCTTAAAATATGAAGTTACATAGCGCAGCGGGCTGTATTATTTGGGAAGCCAGACTTTGCTGCGGAACTGCAATTCTTCACAGATTTTGAATAGTGTTGCGTTTGTAAACAAATGGCTTATTTGTTCCTATGGGCTTTTATTTCTGGGGGACTTTAATAAGCAGTGCTTCATAATGTGCAGTGTAACGACAGAAACTTGCTGATGTAAAGAATAGTAGTATGTAAGCACCTAGTATTTATGTTAATTATGAAGACTGTTTATTATACAAGAAGTATTCAGTTCGTGTCAGTCTAAAAGCTACTATTTGCACGCCCCTATTATTTATGCTAGCGCTTAAGGGGGGACATGGTGTGTGGAGATATTTTCTGTATCTTATGTCCAAACCTGATGAAATTAAGTAGACTTGTCTGGTTTTTCAGCAAACTGGTTTACAAGATACACAAGACTGCCTCTCTATTGTTTCCGGAGACAACAGGAAAAAAGCCATTCAGCAGAAAGTGAATATTATCAGATAGCTAGATACTACTATATGCAATAAGTGCAGCGCTGCAAACAGTTTTCAGATCGGATCATAACGAGTCATTCTGCAGATGATCTAAATTCAATGTTTATAGGCTTCCCAAGCAACGCTTAGCGGCGCTGCTGCTCTTGACAGGCAGCGCCATCTCTGGCAGAAAAAGAGAAACTGGGGCGTGATCAGCGAGCGTTTTCCCTTCTCTCCACCGCGTTGCCGCTCGCTTCCGTGCACGTGCAGAGCTCTCGTGGTGCACTTGCGGCGTCTCACAGTGTACCGCGTGCAGTGCGGCTTCAAAAGGATCTTCAAGCTTGCCTGGCGCTTCCGAAAAGCGAACTTGATAAAATGAGAAAGGCTATCACGTTAACGGTGAAGTGCAGACGATCGACGACAACCACGCCCGATTCAAAGCGAAATGCATTTCCCAAGTCGCGATTACAACGTGTAGGACGTATACCTCGAGGTAAGTCTCATTCTGTCATGTTAAAGATGAATAATGGTCCGCATGCACTCCGAAATGAAGCCGTACACGCTATCGATGTTCTGCGGCGTGGACTACGAATCATATGATTGTTGTTTTAATATGGCATGCTTACAGTAGCAGCCGTGTACTTTCGTGAACAAACGTTTGCGGTGTGCGAAAAAAAGATTATACGGCCATGGCACTGCTTCCTGAGAAGGTTTGAGTCAAGTCCTCCGGGCCGCTGGAGAATCACCCGCCGATTAAGACGCGAGGTAGCTAGCTGAGCTTCAACCACTGTGAAGCAAGATGAACTGCTCGCCTCGTTTTTTCGGCTCTCGCGTCATGCTTGCAGTCTCTTTTTATGATATCGACTTGACAGGCGTATAAAACCTGTTGCGCGAACGCGGCTAGAAAATCGCACAAAGTCAGAAGGTGGTTACTTCAAGGTTGCAATTGCAAAGCATGTATTAAGTGCCAGTTATATTTAGCGGCTTAAATATATATCACCCTAATAAAGTGACAAAAACAAAGCAAACCTGCAGAACGATGTCAAAGCTTGCTGCAAATGCACAGACGTCTGTTCCGGCGTGATAAAGCAGCCTTCCCGATGCGTGAAATGCAGGCGCCGAACTTCTGACAATGTGCGGAGTTCTGTTGAATTCAACCAACCGCGCAACGCTAACGGTATAACGCGAATGTGAACGTTCAACAACGACAGGTAGGTCTCACGAGCACGGGGAATCAAAACACAGAGTTGCTTCACCTACAACCGTAACTGGACTTTAACAATGCGAGAGGACAGCGAGTAATCATTAATGTAGTCGCTGCGTGCATGCGCCCCGTTACTTACCGATTCAGGTAGTCGGAACGAACGAAAGTGATGAACTCAGACAGCCAAAATAGAAGGCGAGACAGCGCTGTCAGCTATCCACGCTTGCCGCCTTTATTTCTCGTGCGACACGCCCGGGAACCGATACAGTTTAACACGTGAACCGTGTGCCTTGTCTGCACTGTTGTGGCTGGCCACTAAACCGCAATACTTCGGACCACGCTTGCGCTTCCGCGGGGTCGCTTCTGCCATCGTGGAAGTGCGCAGCTTCGCACAGCAAGCTTCTCGGTTCAACGTACCCAGCTGACGGCCTCCCAGTTACCCGCACCGAGAGAAGAACGCGTGCACACGTGCGCTACCGCTACCGTGAAAGGGGCTGAGTCGGCCGCGCCACGTTCCAGAGCTTTCCGACAGAGCCGCGGCGCGGCTGGCGCGGCGCTGTCGTCGCGCCGCAAACTTGAGCTTGGGTTCCCTATACCATGACTACCGTAAAGAAAAAACAAAATCAATTTTAAAAAATCTATGAGCAGAAAATTAGAATTCTGCTCTCAGCACTTTGTGATACACAGCTTGGACTTTATGTTAAAAAAGTAATTACAGCTCTAGCTGTTCTAGATCATGAGATATCACTCCGACAAGCTAAATAAATGACCCAAAAACATACTCGTTGCACAGATCTAAACTGCAGATGAAATACTGGTCTTATAAGACTTCTCTTAGGCTTTACATGCGAAATAATAGCTGTAGATGTCAATAATATAATAAAAAAAAAACACTTTTTTCTTTGATGATTTTTGGTCTCCACAACCCATGTCCCCCCTTAAGGTCTGGTCTGTGTGATTGTAAATGCAGCACTGTAGACTACCTGTCTTCTTGTCTACATGAATAGATGCACTGCTGCAAATGTATGTTTGTGGTTTCTTTTGGTAAACATGCAGCCTTCACTAGCGATTCTACGGGATCGTATCTGCCAGCACCTAGGCATGCCGTCACCACACTTCCCATTTCCAAGAGTTGAAGTCCAGGGTCAGTTCTCAGCACCATCAGCAGGTGGCAATGTACAGCATGGTGGGCGCTTGACAGTGGGAGGCTCCAGAGCGGGCCTTTCAACATCACTTGGAAGTCGCTTCACTGGCAACACAGGGGTGTCACATACACGCATGGCTTCAACAGTGTCATCACAGTCCCAGTCCTTCTACCAAGGTGGCCAGCAGGTTCCTCCAGCTGCAGCAGCTGTGAGTTTAAAACCTCTGTCTGTACTCTGAATGCAGAATGTGCATACAGGGAATCTTTAGTTAAACTAGACCGCGTGTAGGATTTGTTATATTGCTGTTGACACAGGTTGTAGGAACAGTACTTCAGCTGGGACCAAATGTGGTCTTTAAGGGGTACTGAAATGTTAAATTGTTATTGAAGGGATACTAAAATGAGTTCAACTTTTGTCTGCTTTCTGGAACATGTTATGCAAGTTTATTCTGCAGCATTGATACATTATTGTTGAGATCATAATTAAGACAAAAATAAAGCAGCAACCCGAAGGTCACAGGTTCGATCCCGGCCGCGGCGGTTGCATTTCGACGGAGGCGAAATGGTAGAGGCCCATGTACTTAGATTTAGGTTCATGTTAAAGAACACCAGATGGCCGAAATTTCCGGAGCCCTCCACTACGGCGTCTCTCATAATCATATCGTGCCTTTGGGACGTAAAACCCCAGATATTATTAAAAATAGAGCAGCAGGCACATTCAGACGAGAACTCAGTCTGTGTTAATTTGCACTTTTGCATGCCATGGGTTGATGTGTGTGATTATTTGATGCGGTCATACTATTTATAGAAGGACAGCTGTACCTGAATAAAGTAAAAAAAAAGGTTGGCGCCACAAAACACCCTACACTTGAGTTCCACTGAAACTGTTGATGCACCTCTGCATGTATATACAGTATTGTTAAATAGCGAAATTCTACGTGAGATGCAGCAGATAAGCAACTTCAGGTGGAACTTGACCTGGAATTATTGCATTACTATTGCCTTTTATGGTGTGCAGATCACCCCACAACCTCACCAAAAGCTAAAATCAAAACCATGTAACAAGAACCAAGGAACCACAGCATGGATACATTTATAACTATTATATGCTTGAGAAAAGGCTGCAATAGGCAGTGAGCAATAGGCAATATGGATGTCATTAATGTTACATCTTGATGAACACAGTGGTTGTTCCTGTGCGACTGCACCCTCACTGATGTTTGCTTCTGAGTTCTGGAAAGAAGAGTGGTCTCCTTGTGTGGGGGGACCTCATTTTTTCTTGTCATTTAAAGCAGAGCAAATTGTTTGCCGAGCTCACTGCCTCCAACAACGCTTTTACACTCATTCATCGTAAAGATAAATGGCGACAAGCCTGCACACAATTTCACAACAGATGTCATAGAAAGGATGTCACAATGTTTCCAAAATGCCAGAACATATAATCAGACAAGTACTTACTCAACTGCTGGGCGCTGCACTTCTCTAACTGTAACCAGCTGTGGTTGCAGCATCTTGGAAAGTGTCTCAAGAGTATGTAGCAGTACTATTGGGTGTGTTCAGATAAGGACAGACCAAGGGGGGTCCCGACTATTTTTTGTTTTGCACGAAATTTTTATATGAGCTGGGAAAATGTCTCTATAGAAAGGAATGAACCTTCGTTTTGCGGAAATTATCACGGATTTCTAGGAAAAAATTCGCGTTTCAATACAGGTGGAAAAAGGCAGTTCTGCAACTTTCAGATTTCACAACTTTGGAGGCCTATCACTAAAAACTTAACGCATTGTGGACATCGGTGTTAATTTTTCGTAAATTTTCAGCAATAGTACTATCGGCCTACGGAAATTTAAATTTGTGTGACTGACAGTACATTTTTGAAAAATTGCCAAACTTTGATTTTTGAGCGGCTGCCTCTGGCTGACCCCAAATTCAAGGGTCTTTTTTCGCAGTTTTCGCTAAAGCGCTGAAGCTGAAAATATTTCTCACAAGTCTACGAAAGGTTTTTCGCTAAGTAAGCAAAAAGTTATGCGACTACATTGCATATTCATTTCGTTATAAAATCCCAAAAATGCCATAATTCCAAAACTAGCGAAAATTGCAACATTTTAGGGTCGTTTTAAAAAAAATAATCATCACCGATTTTTATGAAAATGATGAACTATACCTGGCCATTATTGCTAAATATTGTGCTGCAGAAATATGTTGCATTATTTTGCTTTAAGTGAGAAAATTGAGCTTATTTTATTACCCATGTATGGTCTTAACATCAATGTGTGGCGTTCTAATGATACAATAAATTTAATAGACATGTTTAGTTCGTAGCTCGCTTTTTTGGTTTTAATAATGACGATGGACCCAGCTTGTGCCTTTTTGACCGTTGTGAGTCACAGAAAAGCTGAGCTTGAATTTTCAGAGCTCCTCTGTCTGTGTCCCTACCAGTACATTGAGGCAGCTGGCACCCGAGAGCGCGTACAAATGAAAGCTCGTGGTGTAGAGTGCAAATCTTTCTGCACGTCAACCATTTTAGTTCACATCATACCACGTATCTAACGCAAAAGAGATTTAACTAGTATTTCCCTAACAGTACGGGAAAATGTTATAGTTGCGTTAGTGTGCCCAGACCCAATTGCTCGCTACTGGGTGGTAGAGAAAGGGGGCCCGAAATGTGAGGTTCGCGTTTTTTTTCTTTAAGGATAATGATTATAACTTGCCCTAAGACTACTTGAGGGCCATATTTCGATGAAAATCCTGCAAAAATATCTTCCGATACTTTATTAATAATAAAAGTCTTCGTGTTACCATCTTCAACTGCGTACTTACCCTGATTTTCTTCCATCAAGCAACGAAATTTATGGACTAGAGTTGGTTACAATAATGTACAGGTGGCTCGAGCATTACCATTGTATGGGAATATTAAGACCGTTGCGGTCCTAATATTTCGATGAACTTATCATTCGCAGAAACGGGTTGAGATGGTGGGAATGAGGGTGTTATGAATCTACAAGAAGCACACGTTCATGTTGCGCTTTAAATAGTTTATTCACGTCACCTAGAATGAGTAATATCCATTCGGGCAATCAAATTTTGCACACTGCAGATTCACAACTCCTTCCACTCTGTGTCTGCGCACCGCGCTATGTACAGGAAATTCCCTTGGTCCGATTTCATGTGTTTGCACATGTGGGTTGCCTGAATACCTTGAACCCGTCGGGCAAGTTTCCATTCCTCCTTCTTCAGTTCTCTGAAGGCTTCCACTTCACTCTTCTTCATATGCAGTAAGAAAATCTTTTTAAGTTTACTGGCTACCATAGTAACGAAATCACTTGCGCACTGAATGACCTCGGTGGCGGGTGAACGCATGTTATGTAGTGTGGCTTGGTGTTTCATAAGGTCACCGACGCCGTCGGAGGCATTTTTGCCGTGCCCCGTTGCCGAAAAAAGCCACTTGGTTGTCTGAAGCTGACTGCATTGCAATTCGTGCAGTTGGAAGCGGTTCTTAAAATGGGCAGCTGCTCCATCACTCACAAGTGTTAGTTTCGTGTAAATTGGAGCATAATCTTCAATGTGATCCGTGATTTTTCTCAAGGCCGAGCAAGCATGTGCAGAGTCGTGGCAAACGACATCGCTAATTATTGCGTAGTTCCATGTCGACTTTCTTGTCGATACAACGCAAGATGCTAACTTGCGTACTTTGCCAATGGTAAGATTGCACTTTGTCTGGGAGTACGATGGACCAATTTTCGGCAAAGTCAAAGTGGAAAACAATGGAACCCTTTTCACAACACTGTTTTTCCTCGTGTATGGCATTTGCTTGCGTGCGCCTGAGGTAGTAATGAGGGATCGATTTCATGGTCACATTTTGAAATTCCTTTAGGAATGCTGGAGGCATCATGGTCTTCTTTATTAGTTCACCTGATTCCCAATTAAGTAGCAAATACAATTTCTTCGTCCGGTGCTATGCCAAGAATTCCCAGGCTGAGACCATTCTTCACAGGACATTGTTCGCACTCGCCTAAGCATTTGGTGCTAGGCTGCGTGCACACACAGAGCGCCTGCACATCATCAGTCGACATCAAAGACCCCGACGCATTTTTGATCTCAATAAGGCATAGTTTGAAATTTGCACAATAGTGTGCAAATTTCCACACACCTTGTTCTGCAGCTATCTTCCTGGCCTTTAGAATCGCGTGCTTCGTTGCCTCTGGAATGAAGCGTTGCACCTCTTTTATTGTTAGGCTCAGATGTATCAAGGATAGCAGACGGCAGCGCTCTCGAAAAGATGTGCACTTGATGTACGCTGTGTGTAGGTTGTTCTTCCAGCTGGCACAGGCGCAGCAACTGAATTGTGATGGAATGTCTTTAATGCGGTATGCTGTGCGAATTCCGCATCGAATGTTTCTTACAGCAGCTCTAGTAATTTCATCTGCCTTGCGCTTTGCGTACGAGAGTCTCTTCCCTTTCTTTACACTCGGAGGAGGCTTTAGTGGCGACACTGCTGATGGGGCACCAACGACTGCCTTAATGCTCTCCATAACTTCCTGTGTAGTCTGGAAACCCTGATTGGACTGACTGGATTCCTCTTCCATATGCTCAATGTCTTCCTTAAAGTTCCTAAAGCAATTCTGGCACACAAAGTGCGATTCATGCACTCTGAGCGCTGTGTCAGGTTCCAACACTTTCTTTAGATTGTCAATTCCCAAGTCTTTGACACTGCGGAAATTCCTTTGAAACCTGATCTTCCGCTTGTGTCTCTTTAAGTAGTCGGCGCAGCAATTTCGTTCAGGAAACTTCGCCATCAGAACTGTGCCACAGTGCGGTCTCTCGGTGACACAGTAGGTTACAGTGAGTATAAGGTACACTCACTTTGGGGTGAAGCTAGCGTCCAAGGAAGTTCTTAGTGCAATAACGAAAGTTCAGTAGCCGGATCGCAGCTGATGTCTTGACACCAGGGTTTACGTGAAGAGAGCTGCTTGCAGTGGGCTTCTTACTTACTCCGCAATCTCTATCTTATCTGCTTACGAGATAACTTAATATAATAATAGAGGACGACACGAGAGTAACTACAATGTGATAAAAAGCTGTATCATTGACACACGTAGAAAACAACACGACTTCTTTCTTCGAGTTCACTATCCAGACTGACATACGGCCACACCCAAAAAGCTTCTTTCAGGGGTGAGGGGAACGCTCTCTTCTGTCTGGGGCCACGACCGTTGCAGGCGCACCGCGGTGCGTCTCGTATTTCACGATGGTCGTGTGTTCTCCGTCACAGGTTCTCGGCGTGCTTGGCTGTTATACGTACTTTTGTTTCCCCTCTCTTGCGGGTGCATTCAATTACGCTCTGGTCTGCTGTACGCGCTCTCGCGTGCCTGCTGCCCTCGATGTGCCGTAGTATGGATACAGACGGAGGAGCTCTGAAAATTCAAGCTCAGCTTTTCTGTGACTCAAACGGTCAAAAAGACACAAGCTGGGTCCATCGTCATATTAAACCAAAAAGCGAGCTACGAACTAAATATGTCTATTAATTTATTTTATCATTAGAACGCCACACAGTGAGTTAAGACCATACATGGGTATTAAAATAAGCTCAATTTTCTCACGTAAAACAAAATAATGCAACATATTTTGCAGCACAATATTTAGCAGTCATGGTCGGGTATAGTTCATCATTTTCATAAAAATTGGTAATGATTATTTTTTTTAAAACAACCCTAAAATGTTGCAATTTTTGCTAGTTTTGGAATTATGGCATTTTTGGGATTTATAGCGAAATAAATATGCAGTGTAGTCGCATAACTTTTTGCTTAATTAGCAAAAAACCTTTCGTAGACTTGTGAGAAATATTTTCAGCGCTTTAGCGAAAACTGCAAAAAAAGACCCTTGAATTTGGGGTCAGCCAGAGGCAGCCGCTCAAAAATCAAGTTTGGCAATTTTTCAAAAATGTACTGTCCAGTCACACAAATTTAAATTTCCGTAGCCGATCGTACTATTGCTGAAGATTTACGAAAAATTAACACTGATTGTCCACAATGCGTTTAAGTTTTAGTGATAGGCCTCCAAAGTTTTGAAATCTGAAAGTTGCAGAATTGCCTTTTTCCACCTGTTGTGAAACGCGAATTTTTTCCTAGAAATCCGTGACAATTTCCGCAAACGAAGGTTCATTCCTTTCTATAGAGACATTTGCCCAGCTCATATAAAAATTTCGTGCAAAACAAAAAATAGTCGGGACCCCCCTTGGTCTGTCCTTATCTGAACACACCCTATTACCAAAGTTATCTAAATTGCAGTACTAAATATACAATTTGCAAAGGTATTTCTTTAATACCAAAATAGTGGCACATGTATTTTAAAATCCATACCTTGTGTAAGATACCTATAGATTTAAGTGTGGTGCGCATCCACTTCAAGTTAAGGCTTTTAAAGTTTGACGTGTACTGTAGCTTTTTGTATGATGGGCTCTATCTACACACCCACAGCCAATACACTTGACTTATGTCTCTGGGGTAAAAAGAGGGTGAAAATTTTACTCAAACTGAACAATGTTTTCACTGGTCTTACTTTATTAATCCCTTGATTAAGATGAGAGGGAATGCTATGGCTTAGTATATCTGAAGTGCAAAAGTCATGCTATTGCAATAGAAAGCATCCTTCTTGGCTCAAACTGAGCAGCACGAAGGCATCGCAATGCAGTGTGTGCATGCAAATCCCGCACACATTAGTGGCTACTTCTGTGCAGTCATATTCTGTCTGTTAGCAAAAAAAAAAAAAATGTATGGATCAGGTTAATGTTGAGCCATGCCTGTGATTTAACACTTTCTTGTGGGGCCCCATGTTTGCACCTTCATGTCCAAATATGTAAGAATCATAGACATAGAACCTGTGCAAATGGCAAAATTTTGGGTGTGAATCAAATTGAATATTTTTCTAATATTTCTTGAATACTTCTTGAATATTTCTCGAATACTTTTGGAATACTTCCAAGTGAAACTACAGAAAAAAGTTGCTGAGGATTCCTGAGCATATTCTTATGAGGTGGGAACATGAAAGTGTTTCCTTTCTGTAACCTGGGTGTTATGGGACGGTGCTGCAAACTGGTGTACCTGAGTTGCATTATAAATACACTCAAACTTCGATATAACGAACACGGATATAACGAATTATTGGTTAGAACGAAGTAAATGAAGAATAGTCTTGTCATAGATACAGTGTAACCTATATGCATTTACAATGAATTTTTGGATATAAAAAACTTATTTTTGTGGCGGATGCGACTTTTTTATAATGAGGTTCGAGTGTAGATAATGCGGAGGCCAAATTGGGTCTATTCACATAGTGAAACCGAAGTGGTGTCAACAACAACACCTTACACGTCCTCTCATATTTCCTCGACGAGGTACTGTAAACCACAACGTGGACATCGTCAGAAGACAATGTCGACGCTAAGCCAAAAACGTCGGCATTGGACTTACTGCAGCTACGTGTTGCAATATCTGTGCAGGCAGTGTTGCAGGCTGCTGCAACACTGCCTCCCCAGAAGTTGAAGGCCAACTGACGTGGTGGACAAGGACATTTTTTGTGAACATTATGGGAATCTTTGACAAAACTTGTAACATCTTGTTGTCCATTTCTTTAAATGTTAGGTCAACCAGTTTGGCCGCCGAGATTCCGGAGCATATGCTGGCTATGGGGCATCGGCGTCTCAGCATGCAGAGCCGGCCTTCCAACCTCCAGTTGCACCCACGCCACCACCACCAGTGGACTCTGTGGCATCCATGTCGCACAGCAAAGGTGGGCCACCAAGTGCTGAACAAGTGTCGTTGATGCAATTTGTTGAATGCAAAGCTCATGTAGTGATAGTGCATGCATAAAGGGATAATAGAGTGAAGTGATAAATCATCCAAGGCTGATAAATTATTGTTTGAGAACTCCATTGTTAATTTTGCAATCATACCTTCATTCACGATCATGGTCACCTTTCAGTCTATTCTAGGTATGTCTACTGCAGGATGAAGGCCTCTTCCAACGATCTCCAATTCATCCTATCCTGTGCTAGCTGATTCCATTTTGCTTCTGTGAACTTCTTAATTTCATTACTCGCCTAGCTAACTCTCTGCCGTCCTCGGCTGCATTTCCCATTCCTCGGTACGCATTTCATTGTTCTCATTGTTCACCAGTTGCAAGTCCTGCGTATAAGGTGGCTCGCCCATGTTCATTTTTTTTTAATGCCAACTAGCATGTCGACTACCCCGGTTAGTTCTCTGATCCATTCTGTTGTCTTCCGGTCTCCTAATGTTACGTCCATTATTTTATTTTCTATTGCGTGCAGTTTTAAGGAGATACTGAGCAAAACTTTTGGCAACTTATGGCAACCCTTTGAGTTATGGCAAGGCTTCGAGGTTGGCATCAGAAATTTGTCTGAGAGCAAAAATGTAGGCATGATACCCTAGGTCTGAAGGGACAACCATTGCTTTACTGCTTCCGTGATCTGAGAGGGTCGGCATGCATGCAGGAGCTCTCACTTGCAAGCAGTAGATTTTCATGCAGCATCACCAAAATGCTAGTGTCTGTGGGCTGTCATGCTGACTGTAATGGCATTGCTGATGCAATACATATTTGGCAGAAAAGGAGAGAGTGCCTCAAAAAGATGGTTGATCCCTCCGTCATAGGAATCAGAATGACACGAAAGTAAAGCGTGCCCTTACAGAAGTAGCTGAATGTTTACTGTACATTGATATAAAAGAGTTTGTACAATGTAATAGTGATGTGTGGCAGCTATAGCATCATTTAACGTGGATGCACCCACTTTGATGATTGGTGGTACATCTCCATCCCGACGACTAACGTCCACGTTACATGATTAAACAAACCCTTGTGGTAGCTGTAGTAGTTAAAAGTGAAAGCGTCATCGGAGAACGAGGTGTGATAGCCAGAAGAGCGTCACATAGTGGACACAGAACTTGGTCGCCATGCCGCGGCATGTTAAAATGTGATTGAACATCACGGCCGGATTAGAGGGAAACGCAAAGTGCGTCGTGCCGCTCCGGTAGCCCGGCCGCAATTTTTTTTCGGGGCAAGCGCATGAGCGGGGAACGCGGTGTTACAGCCAGGCGAGGCAGGCGCGCGTCGCAGAGCTATTTTTGGTTTGGATTAGCGTGATGCTATGAGCGAGGCCGACGCTTTTACGACGCTTGGGCTAAGATCGCCACCTGGCGGTATGTTAAGGCATTGACAAAATTGAACTTCTATTGAAAACGCGTTGAATGGGACGGACGTGTAATACGTTGCAGGTGCTAATCGCAGAGGCCACAGTAATGACGAATTACTTTACCGCTCCCAGAGGGCAACACCACCCCGCCGACCGGGAGAGTGGTAGATATAAAAGGCGCGTTTGTAAAGCCTCTAGGGTCTGTGACCGTGGCACAGTGGATAGCGTGCCCGGCATCTGTTGTTGCAGACCGAGCGGTCGTGGGTTCGATGCCCGTTGACGGAACTTTTTTTCTTTGCCATCTGATCGTGCAAATTTTTTCGACGTCATTTCCGTGACGGAAATACGTCACTGAAGTCTTGGTGGACCCCGGTACAAAACACTTTAGTGTTAAAACCACCGGAGAGAGCAAGCAATCTATTGTGCGAGTTCATAGGCTTCCTGCATGATGCAGCACAATAATATTTGGCTTTCATGTTCATGACGACATGGTCTGCAGTTTCTTACCTTATTCGAATGTTTTGCAGTGCCAGCTTAAAAATAAAGGCTCAAACACATGTGCATGACTTTCGAGTAATGGTGAAAAGTGGCAGAGGTTTCGCCATGTTTAACCAGCCAGATAATTTTGCTTGTTGCTCAGAAATTCACGTGGAGGCTTGCTTTCTGGGGAGACATTTCATTCACCCGAAGTCATCAATGCTTCAGTCTGGTACTTCGCTTTTGAGTGTGAAAATGTGAAAATTTACTAGTAGTTGTTTAGAGGGCACCCACACTATGGGAAGGCAGCGTGGGTACGCCAAACCTTCAGTGGATTTCTTGTGTCATTCCGCGTTTACAGCTATGGTGTAATCTAAAAATTTGTGTAACCTTTATGCCTGTACACTTTGTTCACCATATTTGCATAATGTTTTGCAGGTCCACGGTCTCGGTACCCAAGTGTGCATGACCCATGTGTATACAATGAACAGCAGCAAGGCTATGGACAGAGCTACTATCAACCACAATCGCAGATGCCCTACCCTTCTTCGCAGGCACAGAACTATATGCCGCAGCCATACTCACAGTCAATGCCTGCGTACTACCCTCAGGACCAGGGGTGAGCCCATTGACAAAGTGTGCATTGATGCTTTGATTTTATTCCATTTGGTTTATTTCACCAAATAAGTACACAATGAAATGCACCTTTATTGATAATGAGGGTGACAACAAAAGCTGCATTTTAGCAATTTGGTTAGCCTTACCATCTGCTGGTAACAAAGGCAGCAAGAAAACATTTCTTTCCTTGGGCAGCCTGTAGACTATAATTTGATCTAGGCAGAGCCGTTTATATTACTTTCTAAATCTCACAGGCAATGCAAGATGCTCTACTATTGCACTTGGCACCCTCATTGAGCACTACTCTGTACTGTGTACAGCCGGTGACATGTGTGGTTTCATTATTTCATCACTCTCGTGCCGTTGCAACAAATACTATCATATTCCCTATCTTTCTTATTTACAATCGTCTCAGTTGACTTGATGCCCAGTTGTTAGAATAGCATTAAACGATTCAAATACTATTATTTAAATAAGCCTTTTATTGCCTTAGTTTACTGAACCTTCTTGCTGAAATTCATAACAAAGGAAATACTAAATACGTAGCTTGATTTCTTATTGGGTATTCGAAAAATTAAATATACTTATTTACACAAGCCTCCAAATAACACCAAATACAGTAGACTCTCGATAATTCAAACTTGCAGGGACCTCAGGATTTTATTTGAATTATCAGAAGTTTGAATTATCAGAAGTTCTCGTAAGTATGACTCAGGGCAACACACCAACTAACACTGCGATGTTTATTGTTTCTCAGTGCCGCAGCAACATCATAGACTGCTCTGCATGATTGCCAGTAAAATTTTTAGACATCAGCGATAATACTGGTACTTGTTATTATACAAGGCACGCACGGGTATGTAGTTAAGGGACGAAACGTGTTGCGTCCCACGGCAGTTGCTAGCCCCTTCTAATTCTTAGGACACTTTCTCGCATGGCATACTGCAGAGAAAGTTACTTTAAGAAACATTTGGCATGCGATAAATCAAGGCCAGACCGTACAGTTTTATTTTTTTCGGTCAGCACGAAATTATTGGTGTGCAAGGTTTGGCTAGTTTGGCCATTTTGTAGGCAGGCAATCAGCTTTATTTGTGCCTGTTAGTAACAAAAAAACGTGAATGTTCAGCTAGAAGCAACAAAGGCAGCAGATATTTCCAGACATGGACAAGCAAAAAGTTTGAATTAACCGAATTTGTGCAGTGAGGCAGTTTGAATTAAGCAGCTTTAAAATACATTGAAAACATAGTGAGCCAACCAAAAATTTAAGATTTGTTTGAATTAACCAAAAGTTTGAATTATCAAGAGTCTACTGTAAAGCTAAGTAGTAAAAGCGAGCATAATGGGAAAACAGCTGAAAGTGTGCAATTAGTGTGTTCATATCAATGAAACATGCGCATGTTCATACTGAAACATGTGGATTTTATCTCCTAAATAATTATTTAAGTAAAACATCATATAGCCATGTATACTCCTATTTTGACGGTATTGTCCACAATGTGCGGGTTGCCATAGTAATAATAAATGTGTTGCACTTATTAGAACCCAACTGCAGTAACAAATATCTTACTCTGCGCAGAAGTTTGTAAAAAGAGGTTTGTGTACAGTTTGCCTGATGCTTTTGCTTGCTGGTCGCTTTCTGTTTTTATACCCCTGTCACACGGCAAATCTGAAGTCATTTACAGCGAATGTCATTCGTTTGTAATGTAATTTGTTTGCTGTCACACGGGGAAACTAATGCCATTCGGTGAAAATGGCATTTTCCATTGAATGAGTTCACGAGACATTCGCATTCGATTCCGGACCGAATGCGTTGTCTTGATGCCAGGGACCTAAGGAGATTGCTATTGACATATGCATATGTAACTTTTGTAGGGATGGGTGAATAGGGTGAATTTGAGGTTCGAAGCCAATCCGAAGCGAATAGTGATTTGGTCGAATAATTTCGAATCGAATAGTTCGAATAGTATTTGCCGCATATTATTAAGAAAAATGAGCATTTTTGTCATGACCCTTGCACAATATATTTAAGGATTGGAACTAGGTATGAGTGAATGGCACTTTTTTGGTTTGAAATGAAGTGGAAGCAGCCTTGAATAGTATCAAGGTTTGAATAGCAGTAGGGTGCAAGTTATAAGTGGTGCAATACGTTACAATTTAAAAATTACTATACTTAGCGCATATAAGCCCATATAACATGCTTTTAAACAAAAAAAATATGTACATTTAGTCTTAAAGTGTGGCTTCATGGCAGTGCAGATTTCCCCTGGATAGGTCGTTTCACATCACAGCAACCAGACGCTGCAATGAAACCTTTACAGGGGGTTATGTGCGGTCAAATGCATACATATATTCATTCGTTTCGTATACTTAGAAATTTTGAATCATCTAAATTCGTATCGAAGCGAATTCAAATACTGTAATATTCGTTCGAATATTCCAAATGCCCGAATATTCGCCCATCCCTAAACTTTTGTGATTTGTAAATAACTTATTTTTTACTAGATTAAAGGGGTCATGAACCACTTTTCCAAGTAATGATTTAAGGACCTCAGTATCCGAGTTTACTGCCTCCCGAATCGATTGCCGCAAAAATTTCTCGAATCCGTCAAGAATGAGCGGAGTTACGGGGGTTTGGCGCACGCTCTCAGTGTTTTCTCTCTTTTCTCGTGCCGAGCGCACTGGAAGCTTTCTCGAGCGCACTGGAAGCTACATAAAGAGGGATGGCACGGGGGAAAGAAGTTACGTCAGCGCGCGTCATGAAACGCGATCGCTCTCCCGCTGTGATTCGCGTGCGCGAGTGCGGCTACCATGTACTGAGGAGTGCGGCGCCGGCAAGTGGCGGCACCCCGTGGCAAGAAGCGCATCTGATCCAAACACCGCTCTCGATTTACGTCGGCTATCGGCCAGTAAGCATGCTATGTCTCTTGCGACGTAAACTGGCAGATCCGCGACGTCAACGTGCAGACGCCCCGCCCACCGACGAGAGTGAGAACCGGCCTCTGTTTGAAAAGAGGGTGCCTGAGGAAACGGCAACTTCGCGCTCCGCTTGTGGCCCTTACGCGGCGCGCACGACTGTAATATTTGGCAGAGCAGTTCATAGCCGTGTCAGCTTTCCACGGGATGTGTTTTTTCAACAAGCCCAAGGGGTGCTTCATGACCCCTTTAACTAACTGCGCATATGATGACGTAATAGTACGCGCGAATGTTCGTAAAAGAAAGCTACTCTCAACTACAGCGGCTGGACGGGCTGTGTGTCAGCCATGTTTGATTTTTGCTCTGTTGTTGTTGCCTGGATTGCAGGTATTGAAATCCAATTGCCGTGCTAGAGCGCAGCTCTTAGGCGCCCGTTCCTACGTTGTGCGGCATTGTCGTTGCGGTCGCCGTCGGTGGCATAACTGGTAGAGATGAAAAAAATAAAATGAGAAAAGAATAGCCAGAATCGAATGGGATTTGAACCCGGGCCCTCTGCGTGGCAGTAGAGTATTCTACCATAGAGCTATGCTGGTGCTTGAAACTCATTTGCAAAAAGACCCCACACAGGCGTCATGTCTGGAAAGGAATCATGTTAACCTATATGTAATATAGCGTGGCAGAAGAGTGTGATAACAACCAGTCGTCACACAATGCTAATTGCGCAACGAGTGTGTGGTTTAAAGGGGTCATGAACCACTTTTCCAAGTAATGATCTAATGACCCCAGTATCGGAGTTTACTGCCTGCCGAATCGATTGCCGCAAAAATTTCACGAATCCGTCAAGAATGAGCAGAGTTACGGGGCTTTGGCACACGCTTTCAGCGCTTTCTCTCTTTTCTCGTGCCGACGAGCGCATTGGAAACTACAGAGGGAGGGATGGCACAGGGGAAAGTAGTTACGTCAGCGCGCGTCATGAAACGTGATCGCTCTCCCGCTGTGATTCGCGTGCGCGAGTGCGGCTACCGTGTACTGAGGAGTGTGGCACCGGCAAGTGGCGGCGCCGGTCAAGAAGCGCATCTGATCCGAACGCGGCTCTCGATTTACATCGGCTATCGGCCAATGAGGATGCTATGTCTCTTGCGACGTAAACTGGCAGATCCGCGACGTCAACGTGCAGACGCCCCGCCCACCGACGAGAGTGAGAACCGGCCTCTGTTTGAACAGCAACTTCGCGTTCCGCTTGTAGCCTTTACGCGGCGCACACTACTGCAATATTTGGCTGAGCAGTTCATAGCCGTGTCAGCTTTCCGCAGGATGTGTTTTTTCAACAAGCCCAAGGGGTGCTTCATGACCCCTTTAATGCTTCCGACCCACTGCAAAGTGCTCAGCTATAATTCTTCGTCATCAACCACATGCAGCATCAACAAAGTTCACATAATAATACCTTACAGATGTGTAGTGGTTACCTCGCTTATCCGCAGAAAGACGAATAATGGCGTAGTAGGTGCTTCCTTACTTAACAAAAATTATGATTTAGGGCGTAGTCGATACCTTGCGGAAAGCCAAAACTTCAAACACAGTTGGCCTTGCCCCAACACGAAGCTGTGCTCAGAATTCGCTTTAGGCAGTATCGTAATTGTCAAATTTTTGGGGGGGATCAAGGTGGGCACTACGTGAAGTAACTGCTGCCATCTCATTTCCGCAGCTGGAGTGTCAGTTGTGCTTCCACGCTCCGTCATGTCGTCGGTCATGTTGGTTTTCATTTGGCTCTTGGCTTGATGGAGCTTAACTTCGTTTGTGTCGTGCAGCTGTGGCAAATTGTGTAAAACAGCTGCGACTATATTCTTGGAGAAGCTTTTTGGTGATAAAAAATTATTTTCAAGGATACACACATGTCACCTGCAAGTTTTGGTAGATTTTTCTCCAAAAGTCACCGCTCAGGAGGGCTAAGGTCATTGTCATCATTTTAAAGTATTAGTTTTCGTCGTGGGACAGCAGGCAGATAAAATGACAATATGTTCAACTAGTGTCATTCGTTGTAAATGAGGTTAGATTTGCTGTGTGACAGGGTTATTAGTTACAGCTAGCACAGGAGTCTTCTCCGCAGCACACTGCCAAGGCCATGCCACAGTCTGATTGTATGCTCCCGAACACTTGGCTTAATGTTAGTGCTTAGAAAAAGAGCCTACATTTGTGTGCGTGAAACAAATTGGTTAGGGGCTGCAGTTTTCGTTTCAATATTTTGGTGCTATACTGACTGGTGCTTAATATTTCCTTTGCTTTTACACTTCTGCTTTTCAGATTTGGAGATCAAAATTCTACCTATACATTAGCGAACTCCACGATGCCGCAGTACACAAATGTTTATGGTGCATCAGCAGGTAAGCTCATCAAAAACAATGAAAAACTCCCCGACACATTCTTTGTCATGCAGTCGAACATAGAAGTACAGTCGCTGACCGATAAATCGGACACCGATAATTCGTACATGCTCGGTAATTCGGACAGTCGCGCGGCACCACCGATGATCCCATAGAAGTAATGTGTAAAGACGACCGATATTTTGGACAGCTGTGAGATCTACATTTGATAATCCGGACCCTGTCCGAGACTGTTGCGCATGCCGAATCGCCAGCCATTATCTCCTCCGGCACCTGTACCATACAAAGTATGGCCTCAGAGATCAAAACGTAAGGTAATTGGTGATCTATGAGGCTTTATTTCGATGGCTGCTTTATGCCTCGGAGATTTGTGATTGGAAATGCTGATCTTGGAGGCACGAGTCAACTGTGGGAAATCGTATCGACATCGCGGACATCCTACATTCCGGTTCCTGTATCCCCGCGCTGCGCTGCTATCACCACCATTCTGTTGAATGCATCTGCGGTAAAGTGTTTTGCATGCGTGTTCATTTTTATATTGAGACTTGCTTTATTTTATGCTCTGCTGTCTCAAAAGATCTGAGTTAAAGATCTGAGTTAAATGGCGCCAGCGGTGCCCTCACAGCATCGGAATATTTTTTAACATTTCGAAGCGAAATTGCAGAAAAAAAAGTTGGAGAGGATTCCTAAGCATATTCTTATGAGATAGCAACATGAAAGTGTTTCTTTTCACTAGGTCGATGAAGCGCTGGCTGGGTGGTGTTTCATAGTTGCCTTATCAAGAATGAGGCAATGTAAAGGCCGAATTGTATTTATGTACATGATTTATTGCAACCAAAGTGTTGCCGACAACACTTTACACGTGATAGGCAAAGATGCCATTTCCTCGTCCTCTCCTCCTCTTTCAACTTCTGTGGAAGCCCAACTGATGTGGTGGACAAGGGTGTGCTCTTTTCAAGCCTGGAGTTTCAAATCTGTCTCGTAAACATCTATATATAAGAACATCTGAAATTTTAGATGCTAAAAAGCTTTGGCGTCCCATTTTTCGGACTTACTGCCCAAATTTTAGGTCCAAAACAGCATTAATTGAGCACCCACCTCTGTCACATCTTTCATCTCCATGTTGAAACCAGCGTCTTCTTGAGTTAATACATTTGTGACTGTAACGGATCTCAAAAGGCAGCTTTGTCGCAATACGCGGGTGTGATGAGGTGAAACATATTGAAAATGTAAGGACCACTTTCAACCACACGACTGTATCTTGGCTAAGTTCGACCGTAATGGAGCTTGAATAGCAGCTTTGCCACAATACAAGAGTGTAATGAGGTGAAACATATTGAAAATCTGAAGGGGTCACTTTCAATCAGACATTGACTCTATTCGTCTTTGGGAAGTTCGAATAGTAAAATTTCAGTGCGGATCGAATAGCAAACACTATTCGGAAAATATTCGAAATTTCGAATATTTGCACACCCCTACTCCTCAGAGCATCGGCCGCGGCGGCCACATTTTCGATGGAGGCTAAAATGCTTGAGGCCTGTGCACTTAGATTTAGGTGCACGTTAAAGAACCCCAGGTGGTCGAAATTTTCGGAGCCCTCCACTACGGCATTCCTCATAATCAAATCATGGTTTTGGGACGTTAAACCCCAACAATTAATGTGGACATCTGTTGAATGGCCAAGGGGGTACACACTTGAAGGTTGATGTAGTTCTCTCAAGGCTTTAGTTGGGTAATGCCTGCTGTAGTATTTTCTGTCCTTGTGTACTGGTTTTGGCCACACTCGCGCACACTAATCGCAACGGGATCATGTTTCATCACACGCACTCAATGTCATGATGCGACTTCTTTCCCCCGTGCCGTGGGAAGAATTCATTTTTGGCTGTAGGCCCTTCGCTTGTTAAGACAAAAAATTTTGTGGGCTTTTCTTTTCCCTTTTTTTCTTTGTGCAGTATCTTCCAATGCATCCATCCAGTCTTCTCAGCTGTCTCCATCAGCTGCAGCACCTAGCACAGCTCCATTGCCATCTTCCAATTTGCTGGGTAATCCACCCCCACCAGGCTGGAATGACCCTCCTCCTGTGAAACCATCTGCCAAGGTAGGACATAACCCAGCATTCTTTGGGAAATTGTGTGTGAAGATGTATCACTGTGGATAAAGAAACCTCATTTGTGAAGATTGAAGACGTGTAGCCGTGGTGTGGCAACAACTACGGTTAGGGGAGAACTCATTTTGGCTATCACCTACTACCACAAATAAAAGTCCCAGAAGCTTTTAGTTGGGCAGCTATTGAGAAAAATGTGCAACCAGTCCATGGTATTATATGTCATGAATGTAAATGGGGCTATGAGTACCAATGAGTGAGCACAAAACTGAAAACAAAATGTTTGGTTATACATACAGCTGAACCCCTAAGAGACACCCACTGGGGAACAGTTCTTGTCCCTTATAGGAGGTGTCTCTTATAAGCAGGGTACCAGGTTTTCATTTTACGATTAACTGTAGCAAGAGGCATTAGTAGAGGCTTGCCCAAGCTATCAGGGGCACAGTACTCAGAGGTAGAAAGTTTTCCAGCTCTTATTCACACTTCACAGGGTGCAATGACAGATGCAAATTTGTTATCTTTCAGCAATAAAATCTCCATTGCATTGATGTGACTGCATAAATAATGCTTCAGATGGTCAGGTGGCCATGGTTATTTGAAACTGAAACATAGCAAGATCACAGCTTATTGAGTGCTTTTCAACTTTTAATGGCCCTTTCTGGTGATAACCAGTAAGTGTCTTTTAGTATCGTTTTTAGATTTACGTGCAGTTTTCTGTTTGATAATTGCACTTCTTTAGGCAGGTGTGACTATATATATTTCTCAAGGTTTTTTTCTTGGACTTCCAACAAATTGCCAGTCATTTCACTTTTAAGAGCAGGTACAGTCTGTCGTTTGCTCGAGGAGCACGAAAGAATGAGGCTCTCCACACAGCTTGCTGGTAACAAAAAGCGTTTATTTCAGAGGCGCCCGGACGCGCCTGCTCTTGGGGTGTAATCCGATCCGCACACAGGGAGGGCGCGCCGGGCTGTCCGTCGTTTACACTACGCAGCGCGTGCGTGTTACAGTAGGCGAGGCGCCATGCCACATCTCCCTCTCTTAAGTGACTACACCGTAACGTTCAGGCACAAATACTCTGCGGCCGGAACGGGTGGTGGTTGCTGGAACCCTCGATGTCTCTGCTGCAGCATCGTTGACTGGCTTGGGCAGTAAATTATTGCTGTCGGTTCGCAGCGGGTCACCTCGCTGAGACGAAGCTCCATTGTAGAGGGCAGCTAGCGGTCCCGCGACTGTCGACGGCTCGAAATCTTCGTTGTCATGTCGAAGACTAATGAGGAGGGAAGCGGTTGCGCTTTCTTCTGTGAGGCCGGCAAGTGGACAAGCATCTTTCTGTTGCGACGCACGTGTCCGCGCTCTGTTTGGACCCAGTAGGAGCGGGGAGTGTCTGCTTGTTGTGTTATCTCCCCCTCGCATTTGAGGTCTCGCACCCAGACATGGGTGTTTGGAGAGAGAGCTGGTAGGTCCTTAGCCACATGACGACGGTTGAAGTTTCGCCTCTGGCGTTGTTTTGCTTCGAGGTCCCTTTTCGTCACTTGTTTGTTGTCGACGTTTCCGGGAACGAGGAGGGCAGGAAATGCAGGAACTCGAGAGCGTAACTGGCGTCCCATGAGCAATTTAGCCGGGCTGAAGCCTGTCGGCCCCGGCGTGTCTCTGTAGGCCAGTAGGGTGAGGTACGGATCGTCTGCTTTCTCGAGCAGATGTTTCACTGTTTGAATGGTGCGTTCCGCTTCCCCGTTGGCCTGCGAATGAAGAGGGCTGCTCATGGTGTGGTTGAAGCCGTATGCTTTAGCGAATTCTGCGAATGCCGAGCTCGAGAACTGCGGGCCGTTGTCGGATACCACTGTCGCAGGGATGCCATGACGAGCGAAAATGCTTTTTAGGTGGTTAATGACTGCGTCTGTGGAGGTGGAAGCAAGGAGTGCAATCTCGGGGTACCGTGAGCGATAGTCCACACATATCAGGTAGTTCTTTCCCCGAAGTTGGAATAAGTCGATCCCCACCGTCTGCCATGGAAGCTCTGGTGTAACTGTCGGCAGAAGCGGCTCGGCTCTTTGCGATCGGTTTATAGCGCAAGTTTCACAGTTAGAAACCATTCGCTGGAGTTCCGATGACATTCCTGGCCACCACACAGACTGCTTTGCCCTTGCTCTGCAGCGTCCGATGCCTTGGTGCCCCTCATGTAGGCGAGTGAGAATTTGGCTTCTGAGAGAATGAGGAATCACCAGGCGCGTTCTGTACAGCAGGTAGCCATCGTTTTCCGACAGACTTGTTCGGTACTGCCAAAACGGAGAGAGGGGGGCTGGGACGCTGCGTTTTTCCGGCCATCCGATGAGGCAAAAGCACAGAAGACGCTGGCAGACCTCTTCTTCCTTTTGAGCTTTCTTCACTGCATCGAAGGCGGAAGTTTGCAGACCCATGAGTGCACCCTCTACGCGTTTCGTGGCACACAGAAACTTGACGAGTCCCAAGCTTTCGATGGCAGGTAATCCAAGGAGTGGATGTTCCAGCTGCTGCACAACGTAGACGACTTGGTTCGACCTTCGCGACCTCCACGTGATTGTTGCGTCAAATTTTCCGACGACCTGAAGTGCCCTGCCGCTCGGTGCTGAGAGGGTTTCGCTTGCTGGCTGAAGATGTTCAGGAATTCCAGCAAACGTAGCCGGGACAACAGAAACTTGAGCACCGGTGTCGATCTTTGCGATCAGTGGATAGCCGTTCAGGTCGACTTCGACAAGCCTTGAGTCGTGCTGAGCTTCGGCTGGTTGGTTTACGGCCCCAAGAAACATCGCTGAGGTTCCTTGCTCGAGCGTTGAGATGTCTCTTGACGGAACTTTTCTGCACACCCGAGCGAAATGTCCCCTTGTGTTGCACTTTGAGCACTTCCCAGTCTTTGCTGGGCACAGAGAACGAGAATGAGGCGCTCCACCGCAGTCGCCGCACGATTGAATGTTTGATTTCGTGGCGTCATTATGCGGTCGCGGTAGGTTCTTGCCTTTGCCACGGCGATTGTGGGAGATGGCGTCGAGACCGGTGTACTCTGACTTGAAAGAGGACGGTTCCCCGGAGGCCTGAAGGAGCTGCTGCTGCTTGTGCACAGACTCCTTTTGGCATGCCTTAGCGAGCGCCATGGCCAGTGTGAGGTTCGCGTCCATCTATAGGGCTTCGCAGAGCTTCTTGTCGCGGAGTTCCAGTACGAAGCGGTCGCGGATGAGGCGATCCTGCAAGTCACCGCAGTCGCACCGTCTGCCATGTTGTATAGGGCGGTGACGTATTGGTCGACAGTCTCGGGGGGCTCTTGTTCCCGCCGATTGAAGCACGCTGACTTGTACACGACGTTTCTCGCTTGGACGAAGTGCGAGTCAAATTTCGCCTTGACAAGGTCAAAGTTTTTCTGTCTTCCGTGGAGAGCGAGAACGTGTTGAAAATTTGTCTCTCTTGGCAACCCATTATGTAGAGCAGAGTTGGCACCTGCATTTCACGCCCTTGATGGACGAGACCCGATGCAAAGCGGTAGTCGTCGAACTCGAGGATCCATCCAGGCCATTCGGAGGCTTGATCAAACGTAAATGACTGAGGAGGCTTTAAAGAGAAGCCTGTCGCGGCGTTCGTAGCTTCCGTAGCCGAGTCCGTCATCGTGGTCGTTGGAGACCGTTGAGGACAACGAGAGCAGAGGCTAGAAAAGACAGCAGAAGAATCCCACTTCTGACACCATGTCGTGTGCTCGAGGAGCACGAAAGAATGCGACTCTCCACACTGCTTGCTGGTAACAAAAAGCGTTTATTTCAGAGGTGCCCGGACACGCCTGCTCTCCGGGTGTAATCCGATCCGCGCACCGGGAGCGCGCACTGGGCTGTCCGTCGTTTACACTACGCGGCGCGTGCGTGTTACAGTAGGCGAGGCACCATGCCACACATTCCTCTCGTATTAGTTTTTTTTTTATATAACAATTGTTATGAGCGACTGCTCGACATAACTTAGTCATGTCGCTACGAATCTGGGCACTAAAGGTAATGTTTAGGCTGGTGCAAATATTCGAGCAGTTCGAATATTCGAACGAATATTACAATAGTATTCGAATTTGCTTCAAAACAAATTTAGATTATTCTTAATTTTGAAGTATTCGAAATGAACGAATAGACATATATTAACCGCATGTAACCCCCTGTAAAGATGGTTTCACTGCAGTGAAGGGGTGCTATACCATGAGTACATCTATCTAGGGGAAATCTTCACAGCCCCGAAGCCCCACTTCAAGATTAAATGAACAAATTACCCTCACATCCATTCATAATTTTTTAAGTTTGAAAGCTCGTTATACTCGCTTATATGCTCTAAGTATAGCAAATTTTAAAATGTAACATACTTTACAGGTAATCACTTGCATTCTACTGAACGTAAAATCCTGCTACTATTTAAAGTTGCTTCCACTTCCTTTGAACCAAAACTAATGACATTTGCACATGCCTTGTTTCAGTTAAAAAAATATTGTGCAGGTTAGTTGGGTCATTACAAATATGCTCATTTTTCCTTATAATATGTGATACAGCAGAACCCCGTTGTTCCTTTCTGATGCGTTCTCCCGGCTGTTACGTTGTTTTCCGCCGGTCCCGGCACAGCTCCCATAGGGCACAATGTATTGGGAACCCCGCTGTTGTGTCGTAACTGTGGCACCGTTCCCATATGATACGTCGCGAAGTGCGGTCCGAGCCGACGGAGTGAGTACCGAAGAGAGCGGCCATGGTGACTTTTCACGTAGCTTGACCTGGTTTGACCGTAACATTAGCCGCATGAGAGGCACAAGCGACAGGTACTTTTGGCTGACGCAAACACAAGCATAGCCTTCAAGATCCATATTGCAAAAATGCTGTCTATGACGTAATTGCTCGCGAAAGCAAGGCCTTCGAGATTGGCATTTACTTGTGACAAAAGCATAGCCTTTGAGATTTGTATTGCAAAAATGGCATCTATGACGTAATTGCTTGCGAAAGCAAGGCCTTCAATTACTTCTGCCAATCGCGTTGGTGTAGACTCATCATCATCGTTATTTGTCGGAGGAGTTCGAGCTGGTTGGAGTTCACGTGGTCATGCGTACGGTTCGCGGTCGGACTCGCCGCGCTGGTCGTGATTGCGTGTGCTTAGTTCTTTCACGCCTACAGCTGTTGGTGCTAAAAAAAAAATAAATCATACATTGATTACATTTCTGTGGATGACGCCGTCCCCAGCTCCGCGTTTCTATCCGTCGACTAGACCGTGGCTGAGTGCGCCAATGTGTGCACCAGTGACTAAATTCAGGAGTTGGTGAAGCAGGGGTCCTTTTCTTCGATGACCGCTTTCGGGGTTACTTCTACTTTCGCAAGGCGTTTGACCGTTTACTACAAGCCACGGTGGTCCGAAACTGTGCCAATGGTCCTACAGTATCGCTCAGAGACGCCGACGCAACCGGCAACAATCTCGCGAAGGTATCGCCATAAGTGATCGCTTGTCAGGTGTCGGCTGTGGTGGCACTAGATTTATGAAAAGGATGCGAGACTGCAGGGGCTCGAAAAACTTTTTGTGCTGCTCGGACATGAGTAAAAGCACCAGACAACGTTGGACGGTTTCTTCACGCGTGAGCATTGGAATAAAATTCTGTACCACTAAATATTTTGTCGTTTTTCCTGTTTTTCAGCTCTTGCGTTTCCCGCCTCTTACGTTTATTTCCTACGGTCCCTTCAAAATCGTATCAGCGGGGTTCTACTGTATATACTATTCGAATTCAGTTCGAAATTATTCGACTAAATCACTATTCGCTTCGAACCTAGAATTTACTATTCGCACAAGCCTAGTAATGTTGGTTCTGACGTAAGTTTACGAGTTGAAATTGCAGCGATATGACACAAACTGAATATGATAGAAACGAAAGTATGTGCAATACTTAGCCCTAAATCTCTCGTTTCAATCAATGAGTACTTTACCTTTTCATATGTGTAAGTGCTTAGTACGTATAGTTGTTAATTGGCTTTTTGTCTATGGCAGGCATTTTACAAGGGCATTTGTTCTATTCTTGTACATTTTAGTGCCAGCGTTGTAGTGGATGTTAATCTGGCAGCCTGTCGTTCTGTCACCTTTTCTTTAACAGCTGTCGCAAGGTGCATCTGTGCCAACATTTGACCTGGCAGCCCCCATCACAACACCCCTTGTTGGTGCCCCAGCACCAGCTGTGCCTGAAGCTGCTCCGCCTAGCTTTCAGGGTGGATATGTGCCTCCACCAATGCCTCAGTTTGCCTCCCAGCCATTGCCTTCAGGGACACAAGCACTGCCGCAACAGGTCTGTAAGCACTTTGGATACTTACAATGCTTGCATTTATCTCTGCTATTGCAGTCTCTTGAAGGTACTGATTTAAAATCAAGAGACTGATTTAAAACTGGTTGTTGGTTGAGTTTGCAACAAAATATACAAGGAGGATGGGGATTCTTACAGAGACGTGTGATAGCTGCAGTGTCTCTTAAAGTGAATGGCTCTTTTTAGGGAATTGGACGTCCAGTTGGCCACTAAGCCTGTGGGACACAAAAGCTGAATTCCCATTAAATCTGGGTTGATATTCTCTATTTCATAGTTCCTGACTAGTAGTTTTTGGGATACATGATTGTTCAATAAATTGTTTGTGTTATGCTTTAGCGGATATTCACATTTATCGTGTATACCGTGGCCTGAGGCATATATCAGGGGTTCTCAAGCTTTCCTTGAGGAACCCCAACAGCTTTTCCAGAGTGTTGCGAAACCACGCCCCTCCTTTCACCGGTACACTTTTAGCATACAGAAGGGGGAGGTGGAAGGTGGTGTGACGATGCTTCTAACCAAGTATCACCACCTCCATATTGGCGTATTATCTGTGTTCTCAAAGGCCATCGCTCTCGTGATGATATTTAAGATGGGTGGGCAGTTTTTCTTCCCTGCACTACTCTGCATTGTAAAACGCATGCTGACCATATGGCTACTGTTTGCAAAGCACACCTGAAGGTTTGCAGAACAGTGTGTACAACGTACAGGATGGTGCCAACTGCAGTCTCCAATCTTTAAGGATATGTGTCAAGGTCACATTGCTGGCCCTTCATTCAGGCATTGGCATGTTGATAAGGAGCCTGTAGCTGCTGGCTGCCAACATCAGCCTTGAAGCAATAAAGGCACATTCACACTTGGCCTCGAAGGGGGCAAAGTGGCAAAACTCACTAGAAATCCATTTGCTTCACCGCCTAAGTGGCCGGAATACCATGCGGTGACCTCGGTCCGCTGGAATCAGCCTGAGACCGATTTTTTTTTCTACACAATAGTGGAACACCTTTCTGCTTCACAGGAAGCTGTACTTTGGCTGCACTAGCATAAAAACTTCCAGCTGCAAATTCAAAATGACGGCCAAGGAGTCCGCGGTGATTCTCACTGGCGCAATCGCAAACTACCTGTGCTGCATGACAAAACTCGCAATCTCTATAAGGACGCGTTGCTCAGGAGCCTGGTTTGGATTAAGATTGCCGAGAAGACAGGAATCAGCAGAATGTGCAGCGGCAGCCAGTCAGCTTGCACCAACTTATCTCGTTTTTGCACAGCCGGGTGATTCTACCACCACCACCACTGCCGGCGTGTCTGCTTATGTAGCAATTCTGCTCGTGTATCTTCTGAAACAACAGCTTTAAAAGATCAAAAACTATTTCATCTTCGTTTTCTGCATGCATAACTTGAATTCGGTATGAAATAAAAAGCTCCGGAAACAGGCAAAGTGGCATGCATTTTTTTTTTCTTTGTTAACTGAGTAGGTAGAAGTGGCGAAGGCGGCAGTGGCGGTGGCATGTAGGAGGGGCAGAACAAATGTGAACGTCTCTGCGATGTATGCGGACACGGTTTTACACCCACTCTGATGGTTTCCGCCCACTTTTTGCTTATCAAGTGTGAATGCGTTTTAAGTGTGGAATAGAGCAGGGTTTTATTAAACTAATGCAGCAAAAAACATTCAGTGCATGATTGGAGCACTAGATGCAGTGGGCATGTGAGGACCGAGTGAGCCTCCAGAGTGCAATCATGACTGTCGTGGAGCTAGGTAATTGTTGTAAAAATAATAATAATATAACTGAATGCTTTTTCTCTTTTGCCTACCAAACGTTCATCCCATGTTATCTTGTGATCCTTTGATACATTACCTGGAGGTTAAGTACTATTTGTAATATGAAAAACTCACACAGTAAATAAAAAAGCTCTTGAAAGCAGCTCAACCTTTTTTTTCGGCCTACTTGCAGTGCAGTGCTTTTTTGTATATACCGTTGAACCTTGATTCTATAATGAGCCTCAATTTAGCTTAATATATTGCATAAAGAAAGTTTAAAATTTTCTGTTCTTAGTTCCATTGAACACCTTGTATCTTTTTCCATAAATTTTTCTGAGTTTTGCAGTTTTTAAGGCCGAACCACACAAACGCTACCTGAGTGCAAGTGGGAAGGAGCGCATCAGCGCACGTAGCTCGGTCGCAACTTGCTAAGGATGGTGGTTTCCAACCACATAGTACTATGCACACCGGCTCGCATCGGCTCGCAGACTCCCTGCAGGCAGAAATTGGCAGGTGTTGCTTTGTACTGAGTGGTTTATGAACGTCAAAATGCTCACTGTAGACTTGACCACTCTCTGTCAGTCAAGCTGGTTTTGGACAAAGCCATACCGCACCACATAGCACAGCCCGCATGCCCAAGCAAACATGAGCGCGTACTCGAGTGCAGTGCACATCGTTGCTATGCGCACGTTGCGTCATGCACCACTGCATATGTCGTATCCGTAGCGATGCGAGCTCGTAGAGTGCTGCTTCCATATGCCACTCTGTTGGTCGAGATGGTGCTGGACAAAGCCATTTCGCACTGCGCAGCACAGTCAGATGAACATGGGTGCATACTAGAGTGTGTCGTGAACATTGCTACGATGTGCACAGCGGATTGTGCAAAATAGAGCTGATCGATCTCATGCGGTGCTTTAATATGGCTAAATGTCTATAAATAGCGCTTGTAAATGAATTCATATGTCTGTGAGCATACTTGTCTTGTATGTAGGGAGGTAAAATATGCGCGAAAAGGAAATAAAAAAAAGCAATCTGAATTGGCTTCTATACGCCGGCTAGGCTGGTAACCGAGTACAGCCATGGCATACTTGCATATCTGCAGCGCTCCAAGCGCAGCTAGACGCGTGCGGTTTCAAGGCCGACACAAGATCTCAGCGAACACTTGCGTACCCAGTGTGTTTTGATGCACTTGCACCATCTGCTCATACACAGCCTTCGAGCGTACGTGTGGTTCGTACTTTATTTAACAAAGTCCCTGTACATCATGTGCACGCATACCTTGAACCTGTGTGCCAAGCAAAATGGGGATAAGAACGTAGTCAAGCACATTCCTTTCACTTGCCAGTATTACTAGCAAGCGGTGAAAAAACACTGACCATTGAATAGAGGAGGGAACAAGCTGCTTCGCCAGCTGTTGCACTGGTGCAAAACCGCACTGAGCATGTCTTTAATGGTCCTGCTGATATGCATCCAAACTTGGAAGTGG